>NC_142008.1:97531850-97690190 GCF_049901715.1 Pseudonaja textilis
ATAAAATAAAGAGCTTGAAGTGCACTGGTCTCGCGTCTCTTTTGTACCTGATCTAATAGTCACCATTCAAGAGCTGCATGAATACAGAGAACAGCAGACTGATAAACTGCCCAGATAAAATCTACTTGCTTAGTATTTACTGGCTATGACAAGGAGCTAAGCAGAGCCTGGAAATTGCCATCCTACCATGAATATACCTAGTTAGTCATCAGAAGAAAGGATGAAATTTAAAATGAGCCATTGGTCTGATCTATTGCAGAAACCCCCAAAACTCAGCAGATACATTTTTATTTGTTTCTGACTTTGTATGGCATCCTTTTTATTATGCAAATAAAATTCTCAGTTGTGTTTGAGTGTTTTTTTTTTTAAGAATGGAACAGAATGAACTGCTTAGAAGAAGGAGAGAGTCAGAAAGATAATTTCCTCAGCAAGTCATCGTCACTAATGAAGTTTTACAAAAACAGATACAACCAAGGAAAAATAAAATTTCACAGGTGATAAATTTTTCCAATTTCCAAGGCAGAATTCGATAGGATTGTTAAATTAAGAGTGAAGGTGTCTGTTAGGAAGCAACGAACAATGATGGGTAATTTTATAGAGTGGAAAATTGAATCAAATTGCAACATTAAAACACAGCTCCTTGGAGGATCTGCCCCAAATGCAGGCCTACTTCAGTATATTTAGTTGGAGACTTGGGGGAAGGGATATACTGTATGAATGGAAGGACTGTGCAGTTGTAAACAGCATGAAGATATGGCTTCAAAATGTCTTTAGAATGTCCAAGTTGAAAAGAGAGTGGATAGGTTACGAAAGAAAGTGGGTTGAGGAGAGGGTTAAGAAATCTTCTTCAATCAGATCATGGGAGGGATTTAATTTGCCACAACTACCAGACTTTCTTTAAACCTAAATCTGAGCTGGCATGTATGAGAGATTAACAAACTGAGTGCTTCTGAGCATCTTTAGAGTATTTTATTTTTAAAGTTTTGCTAGGTTATCTCTTGTCCCAGTAAATAAAGTAATTTGATTGTGAAATAAAGATTGGTGTGAAATGTTACTATCCACAGGTTTATCCTCCACATGCATATATTGCTGATGTGAAACTCCATGCATGAGCTTGACAATCAGATAGTTGAGTGCTTTACACAATGCTATTCTTGAAGAGATGTCACGTTTCCTACTACTTATTAATTTTAGGGTACAACTGTTAGAAAGATAGGTTTACAGGCATTGAATTATTAAATATTGATGTGTCAGTTAGATTGCTGACCTCAGAAAGTATAGTATTTTCCCTGTAAAAAAAAGCAGGGAAAGAAGTGCCTATGCTTTTATTTATCAAATCTCACTGAGGTCATTCCTGAATTTAAAATAGCTAGTATTTCCATAGAATGCACAGAAAATTTCAAACTGAGGACTCTAACTAAAGAAGTAAATAAATAAACTGTTGAATAGTAATTTTTCTCTTATAAGAATGGACCAAGAATAAGGTAACAATAGAAAATGATGTTCACAATAATTTTTCTATTTCCAAAAGTGGTTCATGACTTAAAGACTCAAATACAGGATGGAAGTAACCAATCCCCCCCGCCCCCCCGAATCTTTCTCCTGAAGCTTGCATCAGATGGTAAAGTAATATCCCGGAAAAAAATGTTTTTTCTGTGTTGCAATTATTAAAAAAAGATTCTGGCAAAGATACTGTAAAGCGTGTGGCCCTTCTTTTAACATAGTTTGATATATAGATATTAATATTTATGCAGAATTGGAAAATCCTAACCTATGAAGTGTAGAATATCTAAAGGACAAAAGTCCATTATCCTTCTCTATTAATTATCTTTTGCACTGGGAAAGAATTCTCTCTGGAAGATTTTCTAAAGCTTTTTCTAACTTGTCTTCTTTAGATGTTGATAGCACTTAGAATCTCTCTCTCTCTCTTTTTCTAGTTATGGCCTCGGGGAGAGGGAGAAAATCCTCTGAGAAACATGAGTCATTGAAAAGGAGCAAGATGAAGAAGATAATGATCTATTACTTTTACATAAATCAGTAGTCAGAAAAGCTTGGTTCTTTTCCATCTCCCCATTCTCTGGTATTCAATTCAAAAATTCAGTACTCTTGTGAACTTTGTGGCAGTGACTCTGCATCATGTCTGAAGGATTGGGAATGACAGAAAGGAATGCTGCCAAGGCCTGAAAGCTAGTCCCTGGGTCTCAGAAATGAGGTTGCCAGATTCTCTATCCTTATCGGATTGCTATTGTTGCCCAGAATATTTGTCTGAGGAGGCCATGGAGTTTGGCAATGTGTGGCTTGGGTTTCTCTTTTGCAGTATGTGCAGTGATTTGTATACCAGATACTTCAGACTTTGCAAAGAGTTGGTAGGTACAAGGAGTCTGGATCCATTACAGCCCTAACAAAATATTATTTTTCTCATATGGTTGCTGTCTTTCTTATTTTCTTTTATTTCAATAAATACCTTTACAAAGAAGAAGTTATAACCCCCAAGGAGCTTCAAAATAGACTTTCCATATTGATCCTGGAGTCCTCATTTAGGAAGAGCAGGGGTATTTCATAAATGAACAGCATGTCTAGATCCTTTTGTGTGGCTTGTGTTACATGCACAAGAAAAGATATGAGCATGTATGGGAAGATAAGTTCTTTCTATATGCAGAATGAAACTGATATGCAGATTATCCTACATCAAAACATCAAGAAATTCCAATCAGACTGGTGGAACAAATTTGCTGTTCTCCATATGTGCTGGGCAGAATGATGATTACTAATCCTATTGTCTCAGGTTGGTCCCCTCATTTTAACAGTGAGAAAAATGAATGAACATTCCTATGAATTTGGTTGTGTGCTGATTAGCATGAATAAACCTATCATTATGATTTCACCTTATAGCCTAATGAGTAATCAGGGAATTGATGAAGTAGCTTCAATGACAGGGAATGTTTTCCTTAATGACCTAGAAATCTCTCTCTCTCTCTTGTGTTTGAAATGTAACAGCAATCAGAAGTAGCAGAAGGGGCAGAAGAATTATTTATAACAGATTTTGAGACAAAAGAGGCAAAAAGCTCTGCTTGTAGGCTCAAATACTTGCTCTCTTTATTTAATTGATGTATGATCAATTGTTTTGTTGCCTAATTTAACGATCTATTATTTCAAATAAGTTCTGCTCCCACAATGTAAAAACAAAGATTGTAAAGGTAACTTTCTCCCTTTTAAGAAAATTAACTCCTGTATTCTTCTTCAGATTTTTAGTGCCTTGGTTTCAGAATTGCCTTTGCTTATCAAGACATCACTCATTTATACATATATATCTATGTCTCTCTGTGTTGCTTACCCCTAGAGTTCCATTTATTTGTTGAGTCTACCAGATATTGATACAAATAAACTTCACAGAATTCAGTATCTCATGAATCTCAGTTTTTAAAATCCCTAATCTGAAACCTTTTTTTTTTTTAACAATAAAATGATATTGAATTTGTGTGAGGACAAAGTATGTCTTCCCCTCTGGAGCAACACAGTCTTTCCAGAGGCCTTCCAAAGAACAGTTAAGCCTTAGTATTAATATTTTGGCACTGGGGCCATATGAACTCCACCCTGCCAATCATATGACATCAACACTGGGAGTTTAAGAACATGACCTATCCTTGTAACAATATTTCTTTTTTATTCTTGAACAGAGACATGCTCTTTCAGCCCTGAAAGTGCAGCTTCAGAAACAGTAACATATGGCTTCATGTTTCTCCTCCCATTGGCATAGATACTTATCACATTAATTTCTACCTTTTGGACTCCCATCTTAGCAACACATTGGCAAAATTAGGAGAAAATACTAAATGGAGAAGTAGTGGTATAGCAAATGTCAGTGGAGATTCTCAGTTTCTACAGATTGAGAAAGTCCACTTTTTGGATAAAGATAACCATTGGCTTGAAAGAAGGGTAAAAAAGGTCATTTATGTTAACATTGAGCAGCTCTCTCTCAAAAGAGAGGAAGAATAAGACACCACCTATCTCAGAGGTGGGCAACTATGGCCCCTTTATGACTTGTGGACTTCAACTCCCAAAATTCCTGAGCTAGCATGGCTTGCTCAGGAATTCTGGGAGTTGAAGTCCATAATTCATAAAAGGGCCATAGTTGCCCACCCCGACCTACCTCCTGTCTACAATGCAGTCCTTTCACAACATTTTTAAGAAGTTTCCAACCACATTTGCACTCTGACATGTGTGACCCTGAGGGCACAGATAAACCCAAGTGGCTTAAAGAGCTCTCAGAGAGAGTGCTAATGACCAGATGACTGCAAAAAAATATGATCCTTCCAAACCCGCCCTCCCCCTCCCCTTATCCTGTCAGAACTAATCTTTCCATCATCTGTATCATCCTGCCAGAACCAATGAAGCTTCTTGGATGAGAAGCAAAACATCTTCTCAAAAAAACAAAAAACAAAACCCGCAGTATAGCTGCCTTTTGAAAAAGCATCCTTGAGATATAGCAATAGTACATGTTGGGTTTTGAAAGACAGTAGAGATTTGCTATCCTGATGGGAAAGCATTGGAGGGTTTTCAGTGTAATTATTTATATTTGTAAGCCCTTACATTTCTGCATTGAAAAATATTTCCTCTATTTACCCATGGTATGTTTTTGCAAAGCAATGAATAAACATTCATAGATTATATCTGCAGAAATACATGAACATCAGGAGAGGGAACATTTTAACAATTTACTTTTTATTTTAATAAACACAGGGAGAAGATGCTTGTTTTTGGAATGAATTGGGTGGAACTTGAGATTGGGATGATCTTGATACTTGATCTGCAAATAGTCAAAACAATTTTAGATGTATTTGTCAAATGGGAGACTGAAAGCTTGTTTCATAGAATTCTCCTGATTATACTTAAGAGATTTGTAAGGGGAGCGCATAAATGCATAATTGTGCCTATCATCCCAGTCTTATTGTCCCCGTTTATTTGTACCTATTTCCTGTATTCTTACTCATGTTTATACTTATAACTATTATCTTGTAAGCGATTGACAAATCAAATAAATAAATAAACAAGCAAATAAATAAATGATTATACTTCTGTTTCATGCTGTATTCTGAAAATAACATAAAACTGAAAGGATCAACTAAAACTTCCAGTATTCCTAACTCAAATGACTCACCTGGAAGAACTTCATAAATGCCCTCTTTGCCTTGCACCATGGTCTCCTCTTTGTCCAGATCTAAAGTGGAATCCTGATTAAATGTTACACTTGGGATATCAAAACTCTCTATGTCATCATAGGCCTCTTCTTTGTCAGTATTATGGTAGTCCTTTTCGTTCTCTTCTTCTTCTTCCTCTTCTTCTTCCTCCTCCTCTTCTTCCTCACAGGGGATTATGAAGGAGTTCATATCTGAAAGATAAAAAAGAAAAAAAAACAATGGAGAGGGGGGAGGGAGAACGGAAAGAGAGAGAAAGAGAGAGCGGGTGGATGGAGAGGGAGGGAGGGAGAGAGACCTAAGAATCTACCATGTACCCGGCAGATTCAACAACATTACTACTTGTTTGCTAAAAATAAGGGTAGCAATGCTCCTCTGGAATTTCATCTGGTGGTCAAATCCATGCACAATTATAAAGAAATATGAAAGGTATAGCTTTCCCTGTATAACAATCAAAACAAATGTTCTGAAAGAAAGTAACTTAACTCTAACAGCCTAATAGACCACATTCTGTTGAGATCCTTAGTCCCATTACAGTATTGCAAATTCATGACAACACATACAACTTTAAAAATGTAATAAAACAACCTCTGCTATGCATATAGTACACATACACACAATCAGTGGCGCATTAAAACTGACTTGTTCTGGTTCATGAAGTTTTCTGAATTTTGAAGCCCAATTGAAAGCAGAGCTCAACCATGATGCCCAGTGCACTGATTAGCTGGTTGGCAGTTTCTGATGTGACATAGTGCCAGCAGTGAAGCCAACATAATTATTTGTTATAAATTTATTAACATAGCATGAAATGTTAACATGCCATCTTCTATTTTATTTATACACTTGTGGATTGAAACTAGAACTAACTATGCAATTCATAGTTATGGAATTCCATACCAGATAAGAGAGTCTTAAGTATTAATGCAGATACACCTTGAATCTGTATTCTCACGGGCAGGGTATTATTCTCATTGTTTAGGAGGATATTATTCAGAATATCTATAAACATAACTAACAACCTATAAATCAAATTTGGTGCCCTTATCAATGAATTTTTAGAGTGAATAATGTAGGTTAGTAACAAAAACAACAAAGCAATAATAAATTTTTATTTTCTATCATAGCACCTTAAATAACATTCACATTACGGGCTTTGCATCCTGACCAGCAGAGGACGCTTTGGGAGCATGCATTGTTTATAACAGAAAATGTCTTCATCAATGTGGAAATGTGATTTTAGGTTTTGATTAATCCACCCCACACACTTAATTTCACTATTATCAGGTTGATTTATATGCCTAAAAGGTATCCAGGAAATGGGGGGGGGGGAGAATAAACCCCGGAGAAAGTACAAAATAAAATAAAACAAAAGAAGACAGGAGAAAATGTCATGTTTTGGATTTCTAGTAGATTTGTCTCAGTTCAGATGACAAGATCATAGATCTGTGATTTTTAATCAGTCTAAAAAACAACTAAATATGTAACATGTATGAATACTGAAGTGCATTAAGGCTCATATGCACTTCCTTTAAACAAGGAAAATGTGGGATTAAACTATTATCAAAATGTGCTAAGAGAATGCTAGCTTGTATAATGATTTGGATATGAGGGTGTACTTTTAGAAGCTCACTACTTTTCTACCATAGTTATCCTTGCCTGTGCTTTAAAAAAGCCTCTTCTTCTTAGTTATGCATTTTTAAAATCTCTCTCTCTCTCTATTTTTTTAACAAAATCTAAATTGTCCTAAACTCATTTTTTCTGCAGCTTCCACACATCTACTGGTTTTCTTTTCTTTTAAGTATGTTTATTAAGGTACTATCATATTTAGGCTATGTAACAACCTGCTGCAAGGTCAATAACTACTAAATATTGCCATTTAAGTGGTGAAGTAAGGGAAAGTTCAAATTATCCTCATATGCACTACAAGAATAAAGAGGTCAGAAGACTAGGAGTGCATCAATTTATTCACCACCAAATTCTTCCATGTAATGGGAAACTCTAATTGAGCCATACTAAGAAGAGCCCCAGAGCAACCTGTATAACTCACAATAATGGGTGAACGTGGGGAGGATACTGTGTGTATGTGGGAATAAAGTAGTGGATTTTATCCAAAAACACTTGATTGAAATCTGTTCATCATTAAACTTCTTACATAACTTTGGGTCAATCATGATTTCTCTACTTAGGTTATGTATTTTTGTGAGGATAAATGGTATTACCTTTGATGTTAGTCTTTAATTGACAAAAGCCTTAAAGTTAATAAGGAAATTTTTAGAACAAAGTCAGCCAATTTGGAGGTTTTGATTAAAATTGTCTAATCACATTTCTGTGATTTTCAGACAAGCTTATCACTGTATTTTTATGATTTTTCTGAATGAGTTCAAGATATCTATTGAAAAATAGATGCATGAGCTAAGATTCTTAGAAGTGTAGCAGACATTTTTGTATGATGATAGGAAATCTATTTTAAACACAGACACATAGCCAAGGTTTTTAGGGATTTAAGAAGAGCTCACTGATCACACAATTCTACCCAAACAAAGAGGACTATTTCTGGCATGATCATCTAATGCAGATTCAAGCTGTAAATGAAAAGGAAGATATCAAATGCTCAACTTAGTTTTAGAAAAGGCCAAGCAACAAGAACCATTATTGCTAATTGCTCAATTGAGAAAGCCAAAGAATACAAAAAGTTAGCATGTACTTCGATGATTACAGAAAGGCCTGGAATATGTTTTAAAATATCATTGTCTTCATTGCAGAAAGATTGGCTTTAGGTAAAAAAAAAAAGTGAGTGAAAGCTGTAAAAGTAAGTGAGTGAAGGCTGTATTCTCCATTCATTCAATGTGTATGCTAAATGTATGTTGAAAGAAAATTAACTGGAAGAAGATGAATAGGATTTTAAATTTGGAGCAAAAAAACATCAGTAAACTGCTCTGTGCTTATGAGACTACTCTAACAACTGAAAATGGAAATGATTTAGAAGTTCTAATAATAAAAGGAATACAGTAAAAATGGGCTAAGATTAAATGTAAAAAGACCATATTAATAAACATACTGATAACAATTATAATAACTATCCTTAAATAAACAAATGGGGAGTAGCTTCTGCCTTTTAGGATCAAGCTATCAACAATAAATGAAGTAGCAGTGAAGAAATATATCACGGGCTAGCAGTTGATAGGGTAAGGACCTTGGAATGAGTGTCCTATTGGATGACCTGAACAGGCCAGGTTAGGGACAAATTGTCCTGGAGAAGATCCATGTATGTGGTTTCTAAGAATAAAGCTATGAAATGAAAATAGATAAAGTCTAGATGACAGATTGATCTTCTATTGCAATAGGTCAAATTCTTCCTGGGATTGAGTTCCTGGACAAACTTAAGGAAAGAGGGGGCAGGAGCTTAGCTCTCTTAGCCACCATGTGGTAAGTAGGATGCAACAGAGATAATGTGGAAATCAATTTAAAAAGAATATTTATAAGGAGATGGAATTGGGAAAAGCTCAGACTACTTATATCCACACAGTAAAAAACACACCCATCATATATCCTTTCCATTGACCCACTTTGTTGTAGAAGGTGACAATAGATATATTCAAAAGACCTTTTAAAACAGCAAAGGAAGTTGTTTTCAACATCTGAAAGCAAAATCCTTTGGTGATATATATCTACATTTATAAAGAATATCTTGGCTGAGCAAGGCCATAAGTAAAGAGTTTGAGACTAGACCAACAGTTATCAAAACTCTCTGCAGATGCCCTCAATATTCAAGGTTAAGAAACAGGCAACAAAAAATATAAAGGTTAAGGTAAAGGACTCTATGATAGAGGACAGGAAGGCCTGGAGGAACATTGTCCATGGGGTTGCGATGGGTCAGACACGACTTTGCAACTAACAACAAAAGGACTCTAGAGGTGCTCATCTTTGTTTCTTAGCTGAGGGAGCCAGCATTGTCTGCAGACATTTATGTGGTCATGGCCTCCATGACTATATACTGAAGCACATGGAAGAGCAAAAAATATGTTAATATATAAAGGCAGGAGAAAGAAACACAAATTTAAATCCAGGGCTGGTATAGATATGGTTTGGCTAAATTCTTAGATTCTATTGTAATTGATCTTCATTATCACAGCTGTTTCTTTTGCATTTATCAATTTGAGTCTAATCCTTGAATCTTTCTCTGCAAAGCCCATGAATGCATGCTTGCTTTCCTAGAGAGATATTTATTATCATTCTCAGGGAAAGGTCTGACAGAGGGTATCTAATTTTATCAGATCTCTGATAGAGTTGATATCAAGATTATATGAGATGGGTAGGATCTTTATCCTGCCTGGTTTATTGAGGTTTATTGTTCACTGAAACCTGAAGAAGATTCCCCAGTACTTTTTTTATACACTGGCAAACTAGTACATGCTTCTGTCATTGCACCAAAATATGAATAAGAATATATAGTTAATCACTATATAGTTCCTGATTTGCTGGCTAGATCCAGGACATCTCAGGAGGAGATTTTTGATTCATTGAGCAAACAACCAGTTCTTTCAACAATATCAATTTTTACTCATTCTCTGCTTTCTATAAAATTGGAGATACTTTTTGAAGGAAGAGAGGGAAGAAATGAAAGATAATTTACTTTATGACGTTTTAGCAGAAGGCCCAGATAGGTTCCAATTTGCAACAATATGCTAAAGCTGAATATTTTATTTATAGGTAAAATATAATTAAGGTGATTGTACTGATTATATTTGGAATTATCTGTCTCACTGGTATAAAGTATAAAAGTAAAGATGGCAACTGGGAGAAGATGCATTCTGTGGAACCCTTGAGGTTGGCAGTTGGAAGGTTTGCTTGCTTGCTTGTGGCTCACAGCTGTCTGCTTCAGGCTTTCTTTCTCTCCCAGAGGAGTGATTGACTGGCCATGGATTTCTGCCATTAAGCCTTTAAGCCCTGGTGAGATGCTGAAGGATCATCCAGTGCTCTTGTGAGGACAGAGAACCTGCCACACCAAGTGATTTTAAATAAAATGTACAAAGAAACATAAAATAAATCCTGCTGCCTCCAGCCTTGATGCCTCTCCTCCATTTCAGGAGCAAGGCAAAATAAGAAGTTTCTTGAGTGAAAGCAACTGGGACTCATGACTTCCAAACTTTGTTTTTTTCCTTTCTTTTTAAACATATGAAAAACTAAAGAATTTTGTCTTTACTTTTTCTATTCCTTCACTTACAATAGTTGCAAATTTAAAACTGCAAATTTTTGTGGATTGTAAACTGCATTTGAAGGAATACAAGGCTTTCTGACAAAGACATGAAATCATATGATTGTTTAAGAACAGCTGATTTGCCCTCACTTCATGTATTTAAGTATTCTTTCAACATGTGCCACAAGGAGCAGAAGAATAATCTTTAAAAAAGTTGAATTCTCTATCACAACAAGGGAAAGACGTGAAAAGTGTGATAAATAAATAACAATATTCTGTTTGCCTTAGATCTAAGACTTTTGTAGGATTTATTTGGAGCATTTATATGGACCATAACAAAGTCACGGATAAAGAGGATAGCACCATAGTGTCTTGCAAGGTTTGTGCTATGCTTGTATTTCTGCTTATGTAGAACTCAAATTATATCTGCATCAAGTGTAAATTGACTGGATTGGTGGAAGAGAAGATGGATAATTTAGAGGCAAACCTTGTTACCTTTTTGATAAAGTGTCTATAGTAGAAATGCTTTGAATATCGTATGTGTGGACTTTAGTGAAAGTAGGACATCAAAAGTTTCTGTATTGGGCCCAGTGCTCTTTCACATCTTCATAAATGATCTAGCTAAGACAATACAAGGGAAACTAATCAAATTTGCAGAGCACACCAAGCTGGGGGAATTGGCAACACCTTGGAAGATAGACTCAAGATTTAGAAGAACTTGACAGCTCGGGGTCCTATCCAATAAGATGCAGTTCAGTGGTGAGAAAAGTAAGGTCCTGCATTTGGGCAGGAAAAAACAAATGCATAGAATAGAATATGGGATAACTGGTTCAAGAGTAATAATTGTGACAGGGATTTAGGTGTTTGAAAGGACCATCATGTAAATATGAGCCAGCAGTTTGCTGCAGCTGCAAAAAAAGTCAGTGCAGTTTGCATCAATACAGTGATAACATCAAGATTACAGAAGGTATATCACTGCACTACATTGTATTACTGAGCCCACAGTTGGAATACAGTGTCCAACTGCATTCTAACACAAGTTACCTCAACACAACAAAGATGCTGAGGCCCTAAAAAGAGTGCAAAAAAGAGGAACAAGGATGACAAAGATCTGGAGGCTAAACCGTATTATGAATGATTAAGGGAACTAGGTATGTCTAGCCTAACAAAGATATATTAGGGGTGACATGATATCTATCTTCCAATATTTCAAGCACTAATACAGAGAAGAAGGAATCGACTCATTCTCCAAAGCACCTCAGGGCAAAACAAAAAACAATGGGTGGAGGCTCATTAAAGAAAGATCCAACCTAGAACTAAGGAAAAATTTCTTGATAGGTTTTCAAGAAAAGCTTGGACTGCCATTTATCCAAGATGGTATAAGGCCGTGATGGCAGACCTATCGCACGTGAGCTGCAGGCAAACTTACCTCACTGCACACATGCGCGCCTCACAGCTGATTTTCAGCTGGATTTTTTGGCTCCCAAAGCTTGAGGAAGGCTTCTGCAAGCTTTGCAGGCCGAAAATTAGCCTTGCTTTTGTCACTTCCTGTATTTTTGGAAAATCAGGAAGTGATGAAATAGGGCTAGTTTCAGGCCGGCAAAGCTCGCAGAAGCCTTCCTCAAGCCTTTGGGAGGCCAAAAAAGGCCTCAAACCAGCCGAAAATCAGCTGTGAAGCGCAGTGCAGGTAAGGGGGCGGTGGGGGGGGTGGATTGCCTGCTCATGCATAGGGGCCGTGGGGGACACGCATTGCCTTCTGGGTGTTGGCATGTGAGCACGAGTGTGCGAGTGCATGCACAATTTTTGGCACAGGAGCCCCAAAAGGTTAGCCACCACTGGTATAAGATCTCCTGCCTTGGACAAGGGGTTAGACTAGAAGACCTCAAAGGTCTTTTCTAGTCCTATGGTTCTATGAATCTAAGATATACAGTACTGATACATTAACTGAAGTTAATGGAACATAGTTATGCTTCCAAGATGTCTATTAAAGATAGAAATAATATGTTGATAAAAAGTTGAGAGACATGGAACGGAGTGATGACAAACAATATGTGGTAGAGAAAGAAAGTCCTGTTGATTCGATCAGTATCCATAAGTGCAGCATGCCTATATCTGAAGAAAGAATAAGGGCATGAATTTTGAAAAAGATAGGTATGAAGTGTTATTATACTGGCAACCCTTATGTAGAAAATCTTGATAATAGCAATCAGAAAATTAAATAGGTCTTGCAATCCTTGGGATGCTGGAGATAAATAGAAATGGTCTTGGGTGTAAGAGCGGTAAGCATAACTTTGGAGAATAATTTTTTAAATATTTCCTTCAAAAATCTCCAAGATGGGTGATTAAGAAATATAAACAAACAAACAAATAAAATAAAGCAGAACATTGCAAAGTTGTTACCAGTCTGGAGCCTACCAGTATCCAATCCCAGGACCAATATAAAAGCAGATATGTTCAAAGAAGGCAGAAATACAGGAGAGTGAGAACTATATTGTCAAAAGTCCAGAAGAACAGGATAGGTATATTCATACATGTTTCACTTGAAAAAAAAATAGAAATATTTCTTCTCCTTCCACTTTGTTGAAACTGAAGAGAATGATAAATATGTAATTCATTAATTGATTAATTAATTAATTCTTAGAATTAAAGTATGGGTTTGATCTTTCCTAAAAGACTCACCTTTCTGCAGAAATGTGATATGATCCACCCAGTCTATAGCTTCTGCAGGATTAGCAGCTGTGAACTGCAAAAGAAAAAAAATCACAATCCCAAATGTATACAGATAGTTCTTGACTTATGACCACAATTGAGTCCAAAATTTCTGTTGCTAAGCGAAATATTTGTCAGGTAAATTTTGCCCTATTTTACAACTTTTTTTTTGCTATAGTTGTTAAGTGAATCACTGCAGTTAGTAATAAAGTTGTTAAATGAATCTGGCTTTTTCATTGACTTTGCTTGTTAGAATGTCACAAAAGGTGATCACATGATTGCAAGATACTGTAACTATCATAAATATGAGAAAATTGCCAAGTGGCTGAATTTTGATCACCTAACAAAGGGGGTTGTGGAATGGTGGTAATTGTGAAAAACAGTTATAAGTCACTTTTTTCAGTGCAGTTATATCTTCAAACAATCACTACATGAATGGTTGTAAGTTAGAGTATCTGCATTGATTTACATGTTGGATACTTAAATATGGCACCACCCTCAGTGCAGATTACATGCCACTGGTACTACGTTCTACATGTAGTCCTCAACTTACAACTTGCAATTAAGCCGAAAATGTCTCTTGCTAAGCAAGACATTTGTTAGGTGAATTTTGCCTCATTTTTGGACTTTTCTTACTACAGTTGTTAGGCAATTCAGGTTAAGTTTTAGGATTTAAGTTAGTAATGTGGTTATTAATGGACCACTACCTGTATTCATTCATTCATTCATTCATTCATTCATTCAGTCAGTCAGTCAGTCAGTCAGTCAGTCATCTGTCCGTCCATCCATTCATTCATCCATCCATCCATCTGTTAAATTGCTGAAGTTTGCAGATGATACAACTGATTGGGCTCATTTGAGACAACAATGAATCTGCATACAGATGGGAGGTTGAACAACTAGTCTCGTGGTGTGTCTGGAACAATCTGGAACTGAACACACTCAAAACCGTAGAAATGGTGGTAGACTTTCATACCCTTCCACACTACCCCCAATACTAGACAACACAGTATCAACAGTAGAGACCTTCAGGTTCTATCATATCCTAAGACTTAAAATGGACACCTAATATCAAAAACGTCATCCAAAAAGCACAACAAAGAATGTTCTTTCTGCTCTAACTCAGAAAGCTTAAACTGCCCAAGGAGCTGCTGATATGGTTCTACAAAGAATTATTGAGTCTGTCATCTGCATCTCTATAACTGTTTGGTTTGGTTCTGCAACCCAACAAGACAGACACAGACTTCAGAGGATAATTAGAACTACAGAAAAAACAATTACTACCAACCTGCCTTCCATTGAGGACCTGTATACTGCACAAGTAAAAAAGATGTCTGTGAAAATATTTACAGACCCCTCACATCCTGGACATAAATTGTTTCAATTCCTATCCTCAAAACATTGATTATGTGTCTGAATGGTCAAGCAGTTGGCAACTCCAAATCTCAACTAACAAATACTCGGTCCTACACATTGGTAAAAAAAAAACCAACACACCAAATACAATCTAGGCAGATAGGACCTCGTTGACTACACTCACTCTGTCAATGACATTGGAGTACTCATATTGAATGACCTAAGCACCAGAGCTCACTGCAACAGCATTGCCAAAAAGGCTTTAAGAGTTGTAAATCTAATCTTATGAAGCTTCTCCTCTGGTTATACTGATTTGCAAACTAGAGCATACAAAACCTTTGCTGGACCAATGCTTGAATATAGCTCTGCTGTCTGGAATCTGCACTGTATATAAGACATTAATACAATTGAGCAAGTCCAGAAGTATTTTACAAGAAGAGTACTACACTCCTCTGTTCCCTACAGCACCAGACTTGAGATTTAAGGCTTAGAAACCCTTGAACTATGCCGGCTAAGATTAGACTTAAGCATAGTACATAAAATTATATGTTACAATGTATTACCAGTTAATGAATATTTCAGTGTTAATCACAGCAACACAAGATCACACAACATATATAAACTTAATGTAAACTACTCCAAACTTGATTGCAGGAAGTACGATTTCAGCAACAGAGTGGTCAATGTCTGGAACTCACTACCTGATTCTGTTGTCACATGCTCAAACCCCCACTCCTTTAGCATCAAACTAACTTCTAATGACCTCACCCCATTCCTAAGAGGTCTGTAAGGGCTGTTCATAAGTGCACAATCGTGCCTACTGTCCCTATCCTATTAGTACCTATTTCATGTACTTATATTTATTTTTATTTCTATTACATTGTAAGCATTTGACAAATCAATAAAATAAATAAATAAATGATATCCTATTATTCCATAGGATCATTTGAAATGATTTTAAAGACAGTTTACCATTCAGTTGCTGAATCAGTGAACAAAAAGAAAGGTAATGCCTTATACTGCAGTGTTTTTGTCTGGATGAATATCAGAATCTCCTTCATTTCCAGCACTGTTCACCTCTTCTCATTCTGTGTAAAAAAGTCCCCCGCCCCACTTTTAAAAAAAATGTTATTTTTATATTTGTTCACTTATTTGAAAAATCTAAATAGACTCATTGAGATATTTTGAACAGCCTTGAATCTCAATTAATTTTACTGGGGTGGAATTTTCACATGTTGATTGGGTTGTATCAAGTTCAAACTCAGCATAAATTAGCTCTGAATTCATATTAGCTTTGAAGCAGCAATGTCTAGGCCCTTTCCACTTGTATTAATGCCAGGATAACTTAAGTTGATTAGAATGAGAAAAACAATGGTTCAGGGGGATTAAGTGGTTTTTAATTTGGTTTTTAATTCTATATATTTTAATGTATGTGTTGAATAAAGACAGAGATGGTATTCAGCGTGTTCTGAATAGTTCTGGAGAACCAATAGCGAAAAATTTGAGTAGTTCATAGAACTGGCAAATACCACCTCTGACTGGAGGTTTTACAGCATCCTTTCCCTGCCACGCCCACCAAGCCATGCCCACAGAACTGGTAGTAAAAATTTTTTAATCCCACCACTGAATATACATTAGTAGAAAGAAAGTCCCATTCCCTTAACAAAAAATTATAGGATCTGCATGTTGTGCTCCCGAGAATAAAGGACTCATGCTGGGAGCTAGAATTTTCCAGAACAAGAGCACACTGTTATGTCAACAACTATCAGACAGCAGCAAGCCTGAGGAATGCATAGCAAGGCATTTGTTAAATCATGGGAAAGGCAGGAAATAGAACACTGAATTTAAGTGGATATAAAAAGGAACTTATCTCACACTGGCAGAGGGCAATCAACTCCTTAAAATAGTTTCATTTAAGTAAGTAATAGTAGTAGTAGTTGATTATTCCTGATTGTTCTTAAAACCATGTCAAATAAAATAATTCCAGGATAAAATTGATTAAAAATACAGCAATGAAACATATATGTGGTAAACATAAAAAATCATAATGAAAGTTTTTGTAATGCCATGCCATACTGACTTTCTAGCTAAATTCTGTGGCAAGCATTACCGAAGTTCAAGAGCATTTTAAGCTTTATGTAGCAAAATATTCTTTAAGTCAGGATATTGGAATTTTACAGCTAACTAAGATAAATGGATGGATAAATAAAGAGTGATAGAAAGTGCTATTTGTAAAATTCTACTTGGATGGACCTCTATAAACATGATCAATGACAAAGGAAGCCCAAACATTTCACTGAGTATTTTCCAAAATACAGAATATAGAATGTCACCTTTTCCCTGATTAAACAAATATTGTGACTAAATTTTTTTGATGAAAACTCTTCCTATAGTTCATGTTGGCAAAAAGAACACTTTCCATTTCTGGTAATCATACCTCATAGGTTCGTTTATCAGGAGAAGTCAACTCAAAGCAGCAATCTCTTCGGGAATCCTTGCGCAGATAGGGAGCCAACTGAGCATGGTAGCTCTCAATAGCAAATATGCCTTTTGGTTGTTTGCCTGTACAATAAGCAACAGCAATGATCAGTCATTATTGGTATTCAACACAGGACCCTAAGGCCTTCCAGATTCCTTATATTTATTTTTAACTTATTTGTTATTAAATTTTATGCCAGCCATATCATTATTCAAAGTGACTTTGGGAAGCTTATAGAATGATGACCGAACTACGGATAGCAGAGATGAATTTAATCATTCTTTTATTCCTGCCATCCAGGCAGTCCTTGACTTACAATCACAATTGAACCCAAACTTCTGTTGTTAAGTGAGTTTTGCCCCATTTTACAACTTTTCTTGTCACAGTTGTTCAATGAATCACTTAGAATCACTTATTAACTTTATTAAGTTAATAATATGATTGTTAAGTGTATCTGGCTTCCCCATTGACTTTGCTTATCAGAAGGTTGCAAAAGGTGAACACATGACCCTGTGAGACACTGCAATCGTCATAAATATGAGCCAGTTGCCAAGCATCTGAATTTTGATCACAATTTTGATCATGGGGTTGCTGCAAAGGTCATAACTGTAAACAAAACTGTCAAAAATCACATTTTTCAGTGCTGTTGTAACTTTGAAAGGTCACTAAGTGAACTGTTGTAAGTCAAGGACTACTTATAATCCCTCAAACTCCATTTTATTTTATGGATTACTTGAGCTCCATTACAATGATACATGTTCCCTTTGTTATATTTTCATCTGCATATGAGCTTGATATTCAAATGCATTGGCATTACTGGTTTAATTTAAAATGTTGAACTCAAATTTTGATTTTGGATGTACAATATTCTGGATATATCAAAGAACCATGTTGTTATTGGAACTCTGAGTTAGGACCAATATTCATGTTACTACTGACATACGGAATAAACTTTTAATTGATGTATTTCTGATGAACTGATCTGTGTGCACGGGATTTTCATTTTAGATTTTCTTCATTCTGGCATCAACAACCCTACCTCTGAAGTTTGCAACAGCTTGGAAAAAATTGCACAGAAATAACTCTCCACTTCTAAACAGCTGCTAGATGAAGCAATTTAAAGCTGTCTCCATATGGCAGGCTTGACATATGCATTTGCTTCAAGCTAATATGCAGGAGGGTGATAAAAAGGGAGGATCATTCCACAGGATCCATGTTGCAGGATCAGAAGGCAGATTCTGCCCCCACTCAAAAGTTCACCCTAACCTCCCAATTAAGTCATTGATTAGGACTGCTGGAAGATGCTGTTTTACTAAAACACATCTATTTTGATGGAGAAGGGGTTTTGGCTGCTATAAGAAACATTATTTTATAATATAACACCATTAGATAGATGAAAGCCTTCCTTCCCCTATTTTACAAGTGCTACAAACTCTTTTTTTTAAATTCCCTAACAAAAATTATCAGGAAATCAAATTGCTAATATATAATGATTAGCCATTTAATATTGACATTATAATCTCACAGGAACAAAAATGCAGTTGGGATGTTATGATTGTTCATCAGGGATTCAAGAGAAGTACAGAAACAGAATAGAAGTTAAACAGGGTTAGATATTCACTTAACATATTCTCATGAGGGATAGATACTCTTTGTCACATACAAATACCCAAGTCCCACTGTTTAGTGGAAGGATAAGTAAAATAAGGTAAAACAAAAACAATTTTTGTTACGAGAAGACTATTTTTACAGAATTTGCTATCTATATCTAGCCGGGTTAGGATATAACAAGTTATTGATAGATGTTTCTATGTGATGCTGAATTTCTTTTTTCTTTGCACAATGTATGAAATTGGATGTTCAATTCACAGTGTGAATTTGTATTAAATATTTCAGGCTCAATGCCAAAAACACATTTTTCTCTCTAAAATTTTCTTGTAACTGATATTAATTTGATATTCTCTTTCAACTTCTTACGCAGCAGACCATCACCATATCGTTGCTTAACTGAACCACTGTATTTTTCTTCCAATGTTTTTATGTTTTTCTAAGTTACTGGCTGTTTCTCTAATGAGCTGAGCACCACTGTAAATTATCTTTTTCCAAAAAATGAATGTTTGGATTTTAATAGGTAAAATTAATGTAAAATTTAAAAAATATTTTTTCATTTTGTCTCTAAAATTTTGATTTAGTTTATTTCTTCTGATATTAGTCTTTATTCCCCTCCCTCCAAAGAAGTGATGAATCCTCTAGTCTACTCCATTGTTCTGTTACATGAATAGGAGGTTGTGCTACAGGCATTACCAGAGGTGGTATTCAGCAGGTTCTGACCAGTTCTGGAGAACCAGTAGTGGAAATTTTGAGTAGTTCGGAGAACCGGCAAATACCACCTCTGACTGGAGATTTTATCTTTCCCCTGCTACGCCCACCAAGCCACGCCTACAGAATTGGTAGTAAAAAAATTGCAATGATCAGTAAGCCAGCACAGCATGAATGAGCCATATGAGGTTGTAGGCTGGAGCAGGAACTCCTAAAGTGCTACACCAAACGATGGTGCTGGATTCTGAGAGATGAGTTTTGAGACTTCCAAACACCAGCCTTATAGGTTCAGTCACCTGATACACATGCATTTTGTTCCTGTGATGTCAATGATGTTAGCTTCTGAGAATTAAGTATATTCGTGTTCTGTCACCCTCTTCCATACTCCTTTTTCTCAGTCAAACTACAGTGTGTTTGGGAACATGGGGACTGACTTTATGGATATGCACTTGTATGCAGGTATTTACAACTACAATTTTCTAGATGCAGTGCCTGTCATCTCAAGAATTGTGATGGAAAAAGACACATCACTAGTTAAGAAAGTCCAACACAATCCTTCCTCAGATTGTTATTTCTTCCTCTCTCCCTGTTTTGACAGTTATGCACACATACACACACACTCACACACACTTATGACCAGTTACAACATCCCACACAGTCTTGTGACTGAGGTTTTCTATGTTTTTTGCCAGTTTCCAACAATTCCTTCTGGTTTCTGGTTAAAAATGCCCATTGGGGAAAATGGACTTGTTTAACAACTACAGTGTTTGCTTAATGACCACAAGGCTCTCTTAACGACCATGATGTTTGCCTAACCCAGGGGGCTGCAACTTAAACACTCAAAGAGCCATTTTTCTACTTTCTTTTAAACAGATCTCTCTCTCTCTTTCTCATCTCTCTCTTTTTTTCTTTCTCTCTCTTTCTCATCTCTCTTTCTCTTTCTCATCTATAACTGCTAAGATTGGAAGCTGTTTTTTTATAATCCTATTTCTTTGCAGTTTTTTTCACACACGTTTGTGCATATGTACCCAATATACTTTCTTCCTTTCCTCTATGTATTCAAAATGGGCAATGCTTATATGTATGTGTGTAGCATGTGTATATGTGCGTTATTTATGTGTATGGATATGTATATATATATTTCACTTTTATGTGTGCCAGTGTACTTAGAGTAAAAAAATGACAACAAAAGATATCTTAACCTATCTTCCTTCTTTCCTTCCCAACCCCTTTCCTTCCCACACCCTATTTTGTGTTGGCTTCCCAGCCAAGTACTTACCAGGTCTGATCCTGTTTAGCTTTCTAAAACCAGCCTACTGAAATAAATACCAAACTAAACTGCTCAATAATTTACCTACTATCTTGCACCTGATTTCAGTGTAAACAGCCAATCTGCAGTATTACTAAATTTTGCTAGGCATCTGCTGCATGTTATTCTCTCTTCCTTGATAAGCTAGTCCTAGCTGAGCAAAACATATTAGACATTTGAAGTCACTGGCAAGACTAGCTCAATGCGGAGAAAAGTCATGTTCCCCATACTCATTTCTCCATGAGCATCCTCATCCCTGCCTCCTCATTTGTGAAGTGCATTAAGTTTAAATGTGCTGTGAGAGGAATATGGGAGATGTGCGACTTTTCTCCGTGCCAAGAGGGCTGCTCTCTCTCTCTCTCTTGCTTCCACTCCTGGTGCAGAGAAAAGTCAGTGGGAGCAACAGTTGAGGCCGTCAGTCACCTGTCCTGGGGCTCACACTCACCATATCTGTTGGAGGGTGGGGGATACAGTGGCAGCGAGGTGGCAATGGTGATGGCAGCAAGGAAGGCAACGGCAATTCCGGAGGTGTCGGGGCTTCTGGGACCAGCTCCCCTCTGCCACTTATCAGCTGTTCCTGCGGCCGCACAAGTGGTGCATTGGGGCTTCTAAGCCCTGCTCCCTGTAGCCACTGTTAGCTGTTCCAGACTCGATCAAGGGGCGCTTTGCCGACATGAGCCTCTCTGATTGTTTTTTCCTGCTGCTCTTGCTGGGAGAGTGAGAGAGTCTTTCCCAGCACAGCGAAAAGCCTGCAAGTCCCGCTCCCATCAGGAAATGGCTCCGGGCAGCAGAGAGAAACAGAATTCAACCTGGTTGCTGCCTCTGCTGCCCAGAGCTGTTCCCTGATGGGAGGGGGGCTTGCAGGCTTTTCACTGTGCCAGGAAAGACTCTTGCTTTCTCAGCTGGAGCAGCAGGTGAAAGAAGCAGCCGCTGACCTGGCTGGAACCATCACAAGCCTCTCCACATGTTCCCCGGTGAAAGCAAGTGGTGGTGGGGGGAAAGGCGAACAGCAGTGGCAAATAGGCAACCATGACTTGCAGAGCCTCATTCACCCATGGAGATTAGATCAGGCAGGGCCACAGCAGAAGGCAGGCAGGCAGCAATGGCTGGCCTAGAGATGGGCAAAAGCAGGCTTCAGGCAGTGATGTTATGCATGGGTGATAAGGCCTGACTGGGCGGAAGGGGCAGGCGGAGAGGCGTAGGGCTAGCCAGCAGCGTGATTTTCTAGTTCTCCGAACTGTGCAGAATTGTAACAACCAGTTCTATAGAACCTATCCGAACCGGTAGAATCCTACCCCTGTCCATCACCCAGCTAAAAGAGTTGATATGATGTAATGTTTCTTCTGTTGCATTTGGATCAGGAATATTCAATTTCTAACTGGTTGCAAACCTTAGTGGATATTTTTCCCCTCAATTTTATATGATGTATAGGAGATTTAACAATTTGATTTTCATCTCCCTGGGTTCCTTGTGTGTAGAACCCTTTTAATATTTGCAATAAATGCAGAAAATATCAGAGAATAAATGAGCTACAATCTTAAAATGAATTTTGGACAACAGCATTTCTTTTATTGCTGTCTTCTCCAGTTGATTGATCCATTGGAGATTTATGACTACTCATGAACACAGTTTTCTAAAAATAGAACAGGTTTTGTTAACCTCAGTTCAAATAATGCAGTGAAGGAACAGAAAGCATGGGTGTGGTATAACCTACTTTTTTCATTTGCATAATAGTAGAAAGCTGTATTATCAAGAACACACCATCTCTTTTGCCACTCAGAGCCAAAGATTTTGGAATCTGTGAAAAAGAAAAGAGGTGGAATAAGTAAGGATTCTGTATTTCTGAAAAGGCTACAATATCAAAGTTATTTCTGGTATTAATACATATTGCTCCAAGGCATTTTGTTTATATAAGATACTTTTCAGAAATACTTTTGTCTGTTTACTGCAGTATTTTCTAACCTGAAAAAATGTGCAACAATAATACTTCCCAATTTATATAATACTTGACAAGTTATGTAGATAGGTCTTTCCATAGACTTGTGGCACTTTCTATATGTTTTAAAGTTGGAAAACATCTGGAAAGTTTTCATTAAGGACTGGTTTGCTGAATATTTTAATGCGTTTGGCAGGGATTATTAAATCCTTATTCCAAAGTACAAAAACTGTGGTCACTTTTTCTAATTTCAAGGGCCTAATTGTACCAAATGGATGTGACATTTGAAAAAGCATAGAACATGCTTTTCTATGTATTGTTATAATTCTTTAAAAAGTAAGAAATTCCAGGGATAATGATATCTGTTTAATTCTCCCTTTTTTCTTTCTCTCTTTGCCTATCTTTTTTTTTTTTTTGCTCCAATATGGTATTATCATCATCACCTTATCTTCATCTAACTGAAAGAATGGCAAATTGATGAATTGATGCATCCAGAATATTTTGATACATTTTCAGATATTTTCTAATCTTTGGCTTCCCTTAAAGGTATGTCTATAGACTTGGTATATGATGACATGTGACAAGAGAAAAATCTGTTTAATACATGGTATTCACAATAATAATCATACTGAAATAGGTAGAAGCAAATACAACCAGTTCTAGCAATTGATGTTGTGTTTTGTGTCATGTACTTCTCTCAGCACCAAATGTCTGCATGAAAAATTAGCCATAATTTTAATTACAAATTTTAAAGCATGGACAACATAGGAATTCATAAATAAACACCAGTTGATTTTAATAATGATAAGGATCTTATTTATGCCAAGGGATCTTACTCCTTAAAAAAATGAACTGCATTGCTGGTGTTGACCTTTAAAGCTCTACCATGGTAAGGGACAAGGCCTTTTTGAGGGACTGCCTCTTCCTAATTTCATCTGCCTGCCTCACCAGATCTAACAGAATAGGCATGTTACTGATTCTTTCATCTTGGGAGCTTCATTTGGCAGGCCCTAGGTGGCAGGCTTTTTCTGATTTGTGGAATCTTCTCCCCACAAAGATTAGGTCGCCCTCATCACTCCTGAGTTTTCAAGACCTGGTTATGCCAGCAGGCCTGAGGACCCCAAGGGCCAGATGAACTTCTGAGGTGACTCCTTATTATTAACATACTTCCATCTACAACTTTCTTTTCTTATTTAGCTCTGCTTACCAAATTAGAACTAAGGAAAATTTCCTGACAGTTAGAACAATGAATCAGTGGGATGATTTACCTTTGGAAGTTGTGAGTACTTCAAAACTGGAGGATTTTAAGAGATTGGACAACTACTTGTTTGAAATAGTATAGGATCTCCTGCTTGAGCAGAGGATCAGATTAGAAGTCATCCAAGATCCATTCCAACTCTGTTATTCTGTGATATTTTATACTCCTCAATGTTTTAGCTTATAATAGATTTAAGTAACAATTGTTATATATTTATTGTTTTATTGGGGTATTATCAACCATCCAGCGTAATTTTCCATGAGATTTGGTAGCCATATCAATTTGATTAATAAATACACAAATAAGTAAATAATCAATTAGTAGATGTTTACCTTTAGCTCTCTTTTCCAAATAGCCTTGCTTTAAAATGATTCCTTGATCTTCAATAGTCTGTATATTGTTCTCATCTAAAAATAATAATAATAATAATAAAAATTGATAACTATCCCGAGATGGAACACATTTGTTTTTATTGTAACCAGTTTAAAGAGCTATGGCTTCTGAGCAATTTAACATTTTTACTGAATAAAAATTAAAAATAAAAAAGCCTGCATCTACCGTATGTATCTATTTTTGATTACTACCACAGTCATGAAGCTTAAATGATGACGCTGGTAATTACTTTCATAACAGTAACATAACAGTAAGGTACATATTGGTTATATTGATAAGCTGCGTGAGTTCCTACTCACATTGCACTGGAAAAAATATCTATTTCTAACTAAGAGAAGAGAGAAGAGGAGAGGGAGACAGTGATTTTGACACAATGTGACTAGTCAGTACAATATCATTGTACACAAATACTATTGAAAATGCAAAGCTTTGTGCTTAAAATCCAGTTCTGAGATTAGAGATGACTAGAAGCTCATATCGGTTTACAAGTTCTCTTGATGGAATGATTAACCCATATAATGCTACAGACTCACTGTTCTAAAGACTGTATTTCTGACCTTTGTTCGCCATAATCTCCAAAAAAAACTTTCAATGCATTTATTTCATACTAATGATTGAGAGGGAAGGAGTGCAGAGTGAAAATTGTATAATTGATTCCTCTTTGCACTAGTCAGCCACATTTTTCATGCTAAAGTCAAGATAAATATGAGGAAGCAAGCATAGTTAAAATGGTGTTTAAGTCAGCAATGTTAAAAAAAACACTTCTTTTCTTATAAGCTTAAAAACATACGATCTGGCTCACTTGCATCTCTGGAACTCTGGCTTGAAAGATGCAAGTGCATCTCGAAAATCAGGCTTGCATTGATTATACTTCAGCATTTCTGCTAAATTAAGCTAGTTAGTTTTTATGCTTTATTTTCTTTAAAAATCACATGTATTTTTTAATAAATGCACCTTTAATGAGAGTTGGTAGACTAGAAATTCTCAGTGCATTATAATTCAAAATCTCATCTAGTCATACAATAAACCACTCATTTTTGTGGCAAAACTGGTAGTGTTAACAGAACTTACTTTCAGAAAAATGGTGTAAAATTGCTGCCTTAAGCACTAACAAACGGATACAATGAAAGCCCATTGAAGACAAATTGGTTCATGAAGGCATTTGTAGAATAACAATTGCTCCAGGGCAAGTTTGCTTTTTTTCAATTGCCTTTTTAATTGCTTTTTTAAAAAAAGAATCTTGTTTTAATTTTTGTATTTTTATTGACTCTTAGGATTGTTAGTTTTATTGTTGATGGTTACATTTAAGGTTCTTTTAATTGTTCTCTGTAAACTGCTTTGGGCAATTTGGGAAGAAGAGTAGTAAAGAAATAGTATAAAAATATATTGTTTACAGCTTTAAAAGAGATTTGGTGTCATATAAAATTAGATTTGCTATCAGTGTTTTTCTCAATCCACCCTTAGGCTCAGCCTAGTATAAATGTGGATAACTTCCAGGAGTGGTAGATTCATTATATAAATTCCAGTATGAGATCTTACTTGCTTATTCCAATCATAAATGGTCCAAATGCCAAGGATCAACAAGATGTGATAAATTGGTAATATATCAATAATCTATTGTATATTAATACCATTAAATGGAAAAGGAAGTGTGTATGAAAATCTGCTGACTCAACTATGCAGGACCTCATGAAGACCCCTGTTTTATGGATCAGGAACAACACAGACTAAGATTTTTAGGTAGTCCTGGTCTCTATTATTATATCTCACTTTCTGCAAAAAGAATGAACATTTTCAGACAGCCTATGATTACAGGAAATACTTATTTATTAAATTTCTATGTTGCACATCTCACTGATAGGAGCAACTCTGTGTGTTCCTCTCATTTGGTTCTTCTGGGTCTTTGCACAAAAAGACCCTGAAATAAATCAGGAAAGAATTCATAATTATCTACATGGATGAGAATTGCTGAAGATGTATTTCATATAAATTCTATCTCTGCTGTTCCAAAAAACTTTAGTTTCAGATATTTGAGTATTTCAGTAGTAAAAAAGATACTCTAGTATATCTTCTGAGGTGAAATTACAACAAGTTGTGGCACTGAAAATACGAATCAAATAAATTCTGGCACTAATATCAGACTGGTATTTGAGCTTTGGATATTTAATGAAATAAATATACCCTAATGTAACCTCACTTTAAAATGCATCCTACATATATTGTGGATGAACTTAAAAGTCATCTTGGTACACTGAGCCCAGCTTTGTTTTTCAGTCATTTTCACTAGAGATTTATACTCAGTCACTCAGATATTTATATAACCTGTTGCCTCCTCTGCTTGTATTTCTTGTTAATAGCAGAAAACTAGAAACACTGAGTCAATGAATTCTTTCAATTTTTCTGTGAGAGTTTAGAGAAAAAACAGGGCCCATTCTAGAGATCTCTGATGACATGATCTATGATGAAGGATTGGGGAACCCTAGAAGGTTGCAAAGAAGGCAGATATCTGTCTCATGGCACATGTGCAGTGTATTCCCTCTCAGAATTTGCTGTGGGATTTCAAACAGTTTCATGCAGTCCTATAGTCTTCTCTAGAATACTTTAGGGATGCCCATATAATAATTGATCTTTTTAAAATATATATTTATTAAAATTTTGTATACAATAAAAATCAAACCTAAAGATAAAACAGAAAAAAGGTTCAAGAAAAAAATGAAAGCAACTAAAGAAATATAATTATTTCCAACAAATTCATCAACAAATACTGAACAATTATCTTCTCTCCTATTTAGTTATTTTAAAAAACTTTTCAGCTCCTTCTTTATTTCTCATCTTTTTAAATCATTAAATCTATAAAAATCATTTCTCTTTTCTTCTTTTAGCAAAAGTTTTATATAAAGTTCCCAGTCTTTTAAACAGCATTTGTTTCCTTCCTGGTCCCATAGATCAGATTTGCCATTTGCCACCTTTTCTCACATTTTACTATCCATTTCTCTATTTTGGGAATTTCAGTACTCTTTCACTTTTGTGGAATACCAAACTATTAAGCAAAAATAACCTAATCAAGGAATACAAAGGAGAAACCAACTCCCAGTGCAAACTACTATCTATAAACAGGGAGCAAAGTCCACACTGATGTTATTACCTAATTCAGCATATTTGCAAGCAAATAACCAAGTTTAGAGAGCTGCAAGGGGTCCTCAGTTTTTGGCACTTGTTTTATATACTTTAAATCTTTAAAATAGCTTTTCTTTTATTTTGGGATGTGGTTTACTAAGTAGATAGTTTTTCAAACTTGTTTGCTTTATAATAGTTTTAAGTAAAGTTTTTGTAAAGAAACAAAACAAAAGTGAATAAAGAGCAGAGGCAGGCAGGCAGGGAAAAAGGAAGGAAGGAAAGCAAAAATGCAGAAAGAAAGAATAAAAAATAAATAAAAAGAAGGTTCTAATCTTGGCAACAATTACATTTACAAATTTCTCTCTTATTGTATGTTTACAAAACCCCCTCACTTTTTTCTATTATCCATTCTTTTTTCTACTCATCAAAATCACTAATTAAAAGTGCACTTTTCTGTTTCATAGAAAAAGTCTTTGAGGAGTTTCAAGTCAATCATAAATGTGAATATTGTTTTTTCTCTCCTCTCTGTAAGTTCTATCATCTTTATCAACCATTTCTCTGTGTTGATATAATTGAGACTATCCATTTCTGAGCATATAATAAATAGCCTTGGTGCAGGGGTGGGATTCAACAGGTGTTACTACTGGTTCGGTGATTATGTTTTGCGCACGCTTAAGCGCTTTGCGCGCATGTGTGCCAGATGCACGCATGTGCACCAGATGCGCGCTGTGTGTGCATGTAATAAACCTTCAGCTGTGCTGCCTGGACAGCTGATGAGTGCTGCGCGTGGGTGTGCAGCATTTAAAAAGCCACCTTTTTCCTGCTTTTTCAAGCTCAGCTGTGCTGCGCAAAGCAGCTGAAGTTGAAAAAGCAGGAAATAAAGGACAGGTAAAAGCCTGGGTAGGTGGGTGGGCAAAAAAGCAGCAGACACAGAAATGGTTTGGTGTCTGCTGCTCTTCAGAACTACCAGTTCTATAGAGCTGGGCAGAACTGGTAGCATCCCACCCTGCCTTGGTGCAATTGTCATATATAACAACAAAGTTCTGTGACTTTTTCTAACTCTTTTTTTTTTAATTTAAGTTTTTATTAGTTTTTAAAAACAAACATAAACAAACAAAACATAAAAATATCAAGCCATCTTCCATATGTATACATACAGTGTGGCGGTTGGTTTACAAATTGTTTTGTGCTTCCATTTCGTAGTCTTCAATTACAATTACATTGCATATAATCTCATATTTTCAATCAAAAATTAAATACCTTAGTATAATTATTAATCAATCATTTGACTATACTTTTATTCATGTTTTACAAGATAATCATAATTTACTTAGTTTGTTTTATAACAGTTCATATTATCACCCCAAATCTATCCTAAAATCATTCTGTAGATATAATAAGAAAGAAGTACATCTTTAAATATTTATTATTTTCTAAAAGCCTACATATTTCATTACTGTACTTTATTGTCTAACCATTGATAGAAAAGATCCCAAATTTTATAAAATTGTTTATCATCTTTTTCTCTAATTTCAAATGTCAGTCTACTCATTTCAGCACATTCCAATATTTTCTTAATAATTTCCTCCTGTGATGGTATTTTCTCATTTTTCCAGTTTTTGGCAAATACAATCCTAGCCACTGTTAATACATTTACAATCAGATATTTCAAGTCTTTACTATATATTTCAGGTAAAATTCCCAATAAAAATATCTCTGGTTTCAAGTCTATATGTTTTTTTGTCATTTTTTCCAACCACATGTGGATTTTAGTCCAGTATTTTTTAGCACCTGCACACACCACATATGGTAATATGAGTCAGGTGTCTGATGACATTTCCAACATTTTTCGGATTTATTCTTGAACATTCTTGCTATTCTTGTCGGGGGAAAATGCCACCTGTAAAACATCTTATACAAATTTTCTTTATATGCTGTTGACATTGTCATTTTATAATTTTGAGACCACAATTTTTGCCATTTCTCTAAATCAATCCCATATCCAAAATTCTTCCCCCAAGCAATCATAGTTTCTTTAACTTGTTCTTCTTCTAATTTAATTTCTAATAAATATCCATACAATATTTTAATCACCTTTTCATCAGTACCTGTCAAAATCTTATCTAAATCAGTCAGTTTATCATAGAAACCTTCCATTTTAGAATCTTTATCATACCTTGAATGTATTTGCGCATATGAAAACCAATTCATCTTTATACCTTGTTCCTCTAGTTTTTGTATAGATTTGAGTTCACCCTTTTCATTCAATACTTCACCATATCTAACTGTTTGTTCCTTTTTGTATATTATAGGATAGGAAAATGCTTCAATAGTCAATAACCAGACTGGAATTTTCAAATAACATTGTCTTTTAATCTTCTCCCAGTTTAACCACAGAGACTCCCGGATATAATGTCTTCTAAAATACCCCTGTGTTTTAGTTCCTTTATACCATAAAAAAGCATGCCACCCCAACAACAAATCATGTCCTTCTAATGTTAACAATCTAGTATTTCTTAGTGTTATCCATTCCTTAACCCACATCAGATTTGTAGCTTGATAATACAACTCCCAATTAGGCAAACCAAATCCTCCTCTAATTCTAGCATCTTGCAAAAGTTTTAACTTTATTCTTGCTTTCTTACTTTGCCATATATATTTCAACACAATTTTATTTAAATCTTCAAAGTAATCTTTTCCAAGCCTAATTGGAATTGTTTGAATCAAATGTAAAATTCTGGGTAATATATTCATCTTGATTGTTGAAATTCTCCCTAATAGTGACAGTTGTAAATTTTCCCATTTCGCCAGATCTAGCGCTATCTGCTGTTTAAGTTTGATATAATTATTCTCTTTTAGTGTACTACATCTTGCTGGCAAATATATCCCCAAGTACTTGATCTTATTCGTGACCTGAATTTTCACTAAGTCTGCCAGTTCTTCCTTTTGTCTTAATAGCATATTCTTTGTCAAGATCTTTGTCTTATCTTTATTTATTTTAAAACCAGCCACCTTTCCATAAGTCTCTATCTTTTCTATCAATTTTGGTGCTGTTTCTAGAGGGTCTTCTAAGATGAAAACCAGATCATCTTCAAATGCTTGCAGCTTAAATTCTTCCTTTTTGATTTTCATTCCTTTTATATTCTTTTCATCTCTAATATTTCTGTTTAACACTTCCAAAGTTAACACAAACAACAAAGGTGATAGTGGGCACCCTTGTCTTGTTTCTTTTCTTATATTGATAGAGTCTGTCAGTTCTCCCTCTATCATTACCTTTGCTGTTTGCTTATAGTATATAGCTTCTATTGCTTGAATACATTTTCTAGCAAAGCCCATATATTCCAGCAGTAATAACATGAATCGCCAATTCACATTATCAAATGCCTTCTGTGCATCTAGAAATATCAGAGCCATTTGTTTTTCAGGATGTGCCTTGTTATATTCCAAGGTGTCCAAGATTACTCTCATTTTATCTTTAATTTGTCTCTTTGGCAGAAATCCATTTTGATCAGGATGAATAAAATTATTTAGATATTTTTTAAGTCTTTCTGCCAATATTGAAGCAAAGATTTTATAATCTGCATTTAGTAGAGAAATAGGTCTATAGTTCTTAATTTGTAATTTGTAACGGATCGGCCTCCTCTTTTGGAATAAGTGAATTTTACAAAACATTACAAGAATCGTTGAATCTTCCATTGCTAGAAGTTATGAATGAAGTTATTTTAAAGAAGTAGATACCTAAATCATGGTCAGAAGACTTTTTCTAACTCTTGTACCTTAGTCCCAGACAAAAAGTTTATGATTTCAGTTGTATTTTAATATTTAACATTTTCTGAATTAATTATTTTGGCCATTTTACATGTCCACTAAACATCATGAAATGTCTCTGCATATTGTACACATTTCCAGCAAAAATTTCCAAGTACCTTTATATATTCTAGACAATTTCTGTGCCAACAAATACCAAGGATACATAATCTTATAAAAAATTTCTTTAAGCACTGCCTGTTAGATTGATTTTGCCACGCACAGGTCAGAGTCCCTCTGCCAAGAAGCATTTTACTTTCCAGGAAGCTGACTGAAAAAAGTCTGTCCCAAAATCCAAGCAATATTTTGACACAGAGCATTTGCAGCATGGGGTTTACAAGATAACCATCCACCCAGTTGCACTGTATGGTACTGAATACTGGGCAGCAACAACAGGGACCAAAAGCTATGTTCATGCCATAGAAATGTGAAACCTCCATTGGATATTGGGCATCTCCCTTCTTGATCACATAACAAATGACACGATTTGACAACATTTTTGTGTGACACCAATTACAGAGAAGTTGAGAGAAGGCTGGCTCTACCAGTATGGACATTCCCTGAGAGCAGCACCTTCCACTGTTGCCAAGACTGCCTATCAACTAGAAGGGCTGGTGACCTTGTAGGCACTCAAAACAGGGATGACAAGACACCATCAACAAAGATATGCAAGCTACAAGCCTTCACTCTGGAGATGCAGCTGACTGTGCAAAGTGGCATTCAATGATCCGAAAAGCAGACCTTGGACTTGCAGGAATATGCTAGGAAGAAGAAGAAGAAGATTTGTAGCATGAGGTATTTGCAGCCAGCCTCTAGAGATTGCCAAATGACGTAAATTCCTGCATGGATTTTCAGATGAAATTCCTTTCCATGAAGGGCAGACAAACTCCACCACTGGACTGTAGAAAAGAATCTCCTTGCTCTTTAGCTCCATCTGCTTAACAACTGCAATGAGGAAAGCAGGGATTGCAGTCAATGAGCAAGGTGGTTATGGACTTTTCACTTGATGACTGAAATGACATACAAGCTAAATTCCAGGTTTAATTGTGATCATAAGTCAAAGACTACATATATGCAAAAAGTTACAGCAATAAAAGCATACTGATTGTTATGTCCTTGGGGCTGACACCAGTTCCCCATCAGGTCTGCAATTCTTACGGGGGCGTTCTTAGTCCTCATTGGCTGGCTCCCTTCGACAGTCGGCTATAAAAGCCGGCTGCTAGGTTGAGCCAGCTGCTGTTCGCTGGTAGGTCTGCTGTTAGCTGCAGACGCGACAGCCCCCTTTATTCCCATGAATAAAGCGTGTGTTATGACTGAAGCTCTGGTGTGGCCTCCCTTCTTTCCGAACTTAACATTGGCGACGAGGATGGGATCTGGCCAGCCAGCAGCTATACAAGAGCTGAAAATCACGAATCTGAAGCGCTGAACCGTAGCCGCGACGTTGAGAGCTCGGTCAGCCATTTGAGAGGAAATCGAAGCGGAGCGTGTAGCCGCTCAAGATCACAAACTAGCTGCAAGAGAGTGGGCACTGAGAGCCTCAGCCGCCCAACAACAAACTTGCCAGAATTGCGTGTAGCGAAGCTCCAGCGCGTCGCTCACGACCGCTAAATTCAGGCGCGAGATTTAAATCGCTGTCAGCGCGCAGCTGCAGCATCGCCGCCTCGCCCTTGTAAGGGCGCGAAATTTAAATGGACGTCAGTTATAGCGTCTGTTCCAGCCGCCAAGGGCTGCAGAGAGCGAGAAAACCCAGAGAGATTCCACGAGCTGAATCACCAGACCGAATTGCACTGCGAGCGCAGCTGCTACCTGTACAACCCAGAGAGAACTCAGAAGCTGAACACTCGTTAACAGCACTACAAACTGTAGCTGCTACCCTTTCCAGGGCCTGTATTCCCAGTGAGACTTATTTCACCTGCGAAAGCTGAACCAGTCATGAATGCGAATCCGGCGTTCCAGCCATTCAAACCAGACGAAGATAAATGGGACTCTTATAAAAACCGTTTTAACCATTATATTGATGCTGTAGGTCTGGCTGACGCTACAGACAACAAAGAAGTCTTTCTTCCTGAGCTACTGCGGGGCCACCGTATTCGACACGGCAACAGCACTGTTCGCCCCAAGAGAACTCAAGAATGTCCCATGGTCTGAGCTACTGGAGACTCTCTCCAATCATTATTCACCAAAACTGTCACAGATCGCGAGACGCTCGCCTTCGCATGAGGAAGCAAGCGGAGGGAGAAACCATAAACCAATATATGGCAGCCCTCAGAACCGCAGCCCTGCACTGTGAATTTAAAGGCTACCTTGATGACATGCTCCTGGACCAACTTGTCTGCGGGTCAAGGATGCAAGACTACAGAGTCGGTTGTTGGCAAGGAAGGACCTCAATCTAGCACAAGCCATTGAGGAAGCCCTGGCTGCAGAATTGGCAATACAATCAGCGGCTGAAATACAGGGAAGCACCCCAAAGGTAATCCAGTCACTGTACATTCTGAGGAGGCGGTGAGCGAAGAAGAGCCCATCGAGCAATCTGAAGTGCACCGTCTCAAACCATTCAAGCAGCCACAGGTAGGAACTAGACCGAGAGAAGGCAACGTACCTAGGCACACCCCGCTGTGCCTTTCCTGTGGGGGTCCCCATGCCAGAGCAATGTGCAGGTTCAAAAGTGCCACCTGCAACAACTGCAGCAGAAGAGGACACATCGCTAGGGTGTGCCAGGCAGCGCACGTGGCTCCACAAAAGCCACCATCTTACGCCCCCTCGGGGCCATCCAGGCAAGTAGAAAACTGTTTTACATGCTATCAAGCTAACCATACCTTCTTAACACCCAATAAAATTAAACTCTCCATTCATTTAGAAGGTAAACCCTGCCTAATGGAGGTCGATACCGGGTCAGCACTCTCGATTATTTCATGGAGCACACTCAAGAAGATACGTCCCAGCCTGTCCAGGAAACAGCTGCAGAAGAGTCGCCTATCCTTACGAGACTACCAAGGGAAGAACATTCCAGTAATCGGAACAGGCAAGTTCCTAGTCAAATTCAGAACCTTTAAAGGACACCTGCCATTAGTGGTAGTTGATGGTGCCCTTCCTAGTCTTTTGGGGTTGGATTGGTTCCCCTCTCTTGGCCTTAACTTAACGGGGTTCATGCTGTCTCGTCCTCTGACACCGACTCACTATTCTCTGATTACGCTGACGTTTTCAGCGATGAATTGGGGTGCTACAAGGGCACACCTATTTCTTTCTCAGTGGACCCCAGGCAGTTCCCATCCGTTTGAAACCGCGGAGAGTGCTCTGCGTTCTAAGCTGGATGCGGAACTAGACAAATTGTTAAAACAAGGGGTCATCGAACCCACGGATTTTGCTAAGTGGGAGACACCTATTGTCACACCCTCAAAAAGATGGTAGTATAAGGATGTGTTCAGATTACAAGACCACAATAAATCGCTATTTACAGACTAGCGCATACCCAGTGCCAGTAATTCAGCATTTACTGCACACATTCGAACCCGGAAAGATATTCGCCAAATTGGATATGTCTCAGGCTTACCAACAGTTTCCTGTAGACAACCAAACGGCCAATTGCAAACCATTGTTACCCATAGAGGGCTTTCCGATGCAAGCGCCTCCAATTTGGTGTGAGTGTCGCCCGGCATATTCCAGTCGTTAATGGAACGGATCCTACAGGGCCTCTCTGGCGTGGTTCCGTTCTTTGATGACATCTTGGTTTCCGCCGGGACAAAACACAGCTTTTCCTCAGAGTTAGAGGGGTGTTGGACAGATTCAGACAGCATGGCCTCAAACTAAAAAAAGAAAAAATGCACCATAGCCACTAAGCAGGTGGACTTTCTCGGGTACCGAATAGACGCCTCTGGCATCCACCCGGTAGAATCAAAGGTTAAAGCCATTCACGAAGCGCCCACACCGTCGTCAAACCAGAACTACAAGCCTTCCTAGGCCTGCTGAACTTCTATGCATCATTTCTGCCGCACAAGGCATCAGTGGCAGAACCACTACATAGACTCTTAGATAAAAATGTTCCATGGCACTGGGGGCCCAAAGAGGAATACGCTTTCAGGGCAGTCAAGTCACTCCTCACTTCAGATGCTGTACTGATCCAATTCAACCAGAACCTACCGCTAGTCTTGGCAGCAGATGCCTCGCCTTTCGAATTGGGGCCAGTATTAAGTCATAGACTACCCAACGGGTCCGAAGCCCCCATTGCGTTCTTTCTAGAACATTTTCAACGACAGAACGCAACTATAGCCAAATCGACAAAGAGGCCCTAGCTGCCGTAGCAGCTGTTAAAAAAATTTCATGAATTTCTATTTGGGCACAACTTCGAACTGGTTACAGACCACAAACCGTTGTTGGGGCTTCTCTCGGAGAAAAGCAAACACCACAAGTCTTGTCGCCCTAATGACAAGATGGACTTTATTCCTGGCAGCATATTCATACAAGTTGGTGCACCGTCCAGGAAAAACCTCAGCCATGCAGACGCCTCAGCCGCTGCCCGCTACTAACGCCTGTGGAGGATCCGGCCCCAGTCCACACCATCTTTGACACCAGTGAGTTCAGAATTCCAATCACTGCGAGAGACATTGCCTTCCAATCCAGGAAGGACAAACTGATCGCCCAGGTCCTGGACTGGGTACGGAGGGTGGCCGGCAGTAACCCTTTAACGAATTTTCACCCTTTAAAGTCCGCCAACAGGAACTTTCCAGTTTACAGGGTTGTCTGCTGTGGGGGACCAGAGTTGTCATTCCAGAATCACTACGCAGACCCGTCCTGAAGGCATTACACGAAGGGCACCCGGCATTGTACGAATGAAGGCGTTGGCACGGAGCTATGTATGGTGGCCGGGCATGGACGATGAAATTGCAAAATGGTAAGCTCCTGCTGTCCCTGTCAAGAATCCCGGCCAGCGCCCAGTAACCCCTCCCACCAAATGGGAAAACACCAACGCACCATGGTCCCGTCTACATGTTGACCTGGCCGCCCATTCCATGGCAAAACATTCCTAATAGTAGTAGACTCATTTTCTAAATGGATCAATGTGGCACTCCTACTCTCAACCACCACACGAGCAGTCGCCCAAGCACTGACTCGTTTGTTCGTCACACACGGTCTCCCAGACACCATTGTGTCGGATAACGGTCCTCAATTTACGTCCCACAGACTTCAGCCGGTATGTCACCAACCTAGGCATCCGGCACATCCTAACGGCTCCCTTTCACCCTCGAGCAATGGGTTGGCCGAACGAGCAGTCAGAACAGCCAAAGAGGCCTCGCCAGGTTCTCCCAAGATGACTGGCATTCCAGACTCTCTAGATTCCTTATAAGCCAACACTCGACCCCGTGCACGGTCACAAACAAGTCACCGGCAGAGCTACTGATGGGCAGACGCTAAGGACAATACTAGACAGGCTGCACCTCACTATTGCCCAGATACACCCATTGGGTCTAACAGTAGGGTCAGGAGTTTTGTCTTACAGGATCAAGTCTTCACCAGAAACTACGCGGGAGACCGTTGTGGGTACCGGGCAGGATCGTGGCCATCACGGGGCCCAGGTCGTACCACGTCCAGTTAGAAGACGGGCGCATTTGGCGAAGGCACCTGGATCAGTTGAGGAGCCGCAGAACGAACACGCCACCACCGACCCAGAGACCACAGCAACATTCCAGGCACCGCATCCGGCACCTAGCTGGGACACTCAGAGTAACCTGCCTCCACCAACCGAACTGAGGGAGCAGACGGCTGACCGTGACCATCCCACAGAAGCAACATCCATCCCCAGCAGCTCCCCTACCGCACCGGGAGACCGCAGCGACTCGACAACCCGGCCGGCGACCGGCGAGCAAGGTCGGGTGGCTGGACAGCTACCAAGGGACCAAATCCCCGCTGTCCCGAACTCTGTGCCACCCGCTCCTACACCCGAACTAAGACGATCAGAGCGGCAACACAAACCGCCTTCATACCTTAAAGACTACTCATGTTCATATCTGGGGGGAAGGGGTGTTATGTCCTTGGGGCTGACACCAGTTCCCCATCAGGTCCGCAATTCTTACGGGGCGTTTAGTCCCATTGGCTGGCTCCCTTCGACAGTCGGCTATAAAAGCCGGCTGCTAGGTTGAGCCAGCTGCTGTTCGCTGGTAGGTCTGCTGTTAGCTGCAGACGCGACAGCCCCCTTTATTCCCATGAATAAAGCGTGTGTTATGACTGAAGCTCTGGTGTGGCCTCCCTTCTTTCCGAACTTAACACTGATCATACTACATTATATTGTAAAGTAAAGCATAATGGCCAAAGAAATCACCATTATGTGAGACTCTCATTGATAGAATGGTTATTTATACAATAGCAAACATCTTATTGGTCTCAATTTGGAGGTGTGTTTAGAAAGATTTGCTTGCATTACTCTATATGCTTACTCTATCATTTACAGAGGTAAACTTAAATGTAAACAAATTAATTCTATAGAATATGAACATATGCAAGAGTAAATGAATAACTCAAAATAATAAATATTCAGATATTTTTCTCCTTTTCTTCTCTTTTTTATTGCAAAGCATAGCGTTTAAAAATAACAAAAATACTCAACACAAGAATTCCTGGTTTTAGAATGAATTGTTAATTAACATTTATTTCTACATGTAAAGCTGCATGGTTACTCATTGCAGAATACCTTATGCCACCAGATTTGAAACTCTAGACCTAGAAAACCTAGAACTATGCTGTCTCCGGTCCGATCTAAATATAGTATATAAAATCATACATTGCAATGTCCTACCTGCAAATGAATACTTCAGCTTCAATCATAACAATACAAGAGAACACAATAGATACAAACTCAAGGTTAACTGCACCAAACTTGACTGCAAACTCACTGCAGAAAATAGGACTTCAGCAACAGAATACTCTTTGGAATACTCTACCTGACTCTGTGGTTTCTTCCCCAAACCCACAAAATTTTAATCTTAGACTGTCTACTATTGACCTCACTCCCTTCCTAAGAGGCCTGTAGGGGGCGTGCATAAGTGCACCAATCGGGCCTACCATCCCTTTCCTATTGTTTTTTTTTCTTATACAGGTGAAATTCAAAAAATTAGAATATTGTGCAAAAGTTCATTTATTTCAGCAATGCAACTTAAAAGGTGAAACTAATATATGAGATAGACTCATTACATGCAGAGCATGAAAACCCCAAATCCACAATCTCAGAAAATTAGAATATTACATGCAATCAATAAAACAAGGATTGTACATAGAGCAATATCAGACCTCTGAAAAGTATAAGCATGCATATGTACTCAGCATTTGGTTTTGGGCCCCTTTTGCAGCAATTACTGCCTCAATGTGGCGTGGCATGGAAGCTATCAGCCTGTGGCACTGCTGAGGTGTTATGGAAAACCAGGATGCTTCAATAGCAGCCTTCAACTCTTCTGCATTGTTTGGTCTCATGTCTCTCATCTTTCTCTTGGCAATGCCCCATAGATTCTCTATGGAGTGCAGGTCAGGTGAGTTTGCTGACTCCAGCCTCAATCTACTCCTTGTGAAAGTCCCCAACACTTTTGAATGGCCTTTTCCTGACAATCCTCTCCAGGCTGCAGTCATCCCTGCTGCTTGTGCACCTTTTTCTTCCACACTTTTCCCTTCCACATAATGTGTTTTGATACAGCACTTTGGGAACATCCAACTTCTTTTGCAAATACCTTTTGAGGCTTTCCCTCCTTATAGAGGGTGTCAATGATGGTCTTCTGCACAGCTGTCAGGTCAGCAGTCTTTCCCATGATTGTGATTCCTACTGAACCAGACTGAGAGACCATTTAAAGGCTCAGGAACCCTTTGCAGGTGTTATGGCTTAATTAGCTGATTAGAGTGGGACACTTTGAACCTAGAATATTGAACCTTTTCACAATATTCTAATTTTCTGAGATTGTGGATTTGGGGTTTTCATGAGCTGTAAGACATAATCATCTCAATTATGACAAATAATGGCTTGAACTATCTAGCTTTGCATGTAATCAGTCTATCTCATATATTCGTTTCACCTTTTAAGTTGCATTACTGAAATAAATGAACTTTTGCATGATATTCTAATTTTTTGAGTTTCACCTGTAAGTATCTATCTCATGTATTCAAAACTACTGTATATTTATTCTTATACCTGTATCTTGTAAGTGATTGAAAAATCAAATAAATACTAGAATTGACAAGCCTGAGCCTCTTAATCTTCAGGAAGGGTTTGAAGACTTGGCATTGGGGCCAGAATGTTTGAAGGGTTTGTCCTAAGAGGTGTAAGATATGTGTTTTGTTATTGTTGATTTCTGGTTGCTTTGATATGGAGCATTTTGTAATACTGCTTTAGTTGCTGTATGCTGCAAGGAATTATAGTTTATGAGTTGGGCAGGCCTTTCAGTAAGTAAATAATCAGAATTAACAACAGATTCTAATGGCTGTTTTGATTTATTGCACCTTGGCTTGTTCACATGGCACATGATGTATTCTCCGATTTCTAAAATCCATTCTTCCCAAAGTATATTTATGACAGCTTCCATAGTAATAGTGATTTTCAAGTTATGTGTGCTGGAAGGTAAGAGGAAAGTTTAACTGGGGAGAGGAGGGAGAGTAAAAATAAAAGAAAATAGAGTTATATAATAAATAACTTTGAAGTAGGAAAGCAAAATATAATAAAATGAATATCAAGGGGGAAACACAAGGTAGAACATATTAGCTTTTAATAATTTATTTAAGTGGAACTAAAGAGGCCAGGCAAATATTTAGACCAAAAGAGCTATATACTTGTGAGATAGGAGAGGAAAAGGAACAGTGATAAGAAATAGCAGTAGAAATAAGAAATTTAACAAGAATATAAGTAAGATGAGAAAATACAAACTGATGGAGAGGTTTGACTGTTCACATAAAATGTTCAAATTTAATGCAGATTAACAGTGAAACAAAAATTTATTGCTATATTATTTTTGTTTCTTCATATTTTAAGTGAGAAATGTTTAGAAACAAGAGAAACAAGATCACCCTTGGGAAGAGATGAAAATATATGGATCCATATTTTTTTTTGCAATTGAGGAAAGACTTCCATTTTCAAAGCTAACACACAAGCCATCAAGGCCACTTCCATATTTCAGGATTTCTGTTCTCCCATCTCTAAGAAAGATTATAAAGTGAACTTGGCACCATCTTTATATTAATCAACCTCAGTGAAAACATGAGTAAACCAATAAATGATTTCTTTAACTGACAAAAATAATGTAACAATAAAAGAGAATATAGTTAGCTTCAGATTAAATTGTTGATATTCTCTGATCTTGGTTGTTTGCTGGCAGGTATTTTGTTATCTTACTACATAACTTATGCTGAAGAAATTATTAGTCAGGTATTCTGCCAGTGATAGAATGAATTTGGCTTTATTTAATCTCTGATTTAAACAGCAGTTGTGAACAATTTCTACTGATTGCCTGTTAAATCAAGGTTTTCATGAAAACTATTTAGCTAATCACACCTTTCATTCATGGGGATGTTTGATATAAAAAGAAGCATCCAAACCATCTTGGTATAATTTCTTTATTATTTTTCAAGCTACTGAAAGTAAAAGGATAGCATTCTGGCAGAAGTCAGAGAGACCAGGATACAAGAGTCAATGTGAATCTTCCCATCAAGAAAACAGATCATTTGCAAACCTAACAGAGCATTGAAAGCATTGAAAGAAAAGCACAAGCTTTGCGTCTGTATCAAACAAACAACAGCAGACCTCAGAAACACACACATACACACAAATATACACCTTATTTATTCTTAAAAATAATTAACATCACACAGTTATACAGGTTTGCAGCTGCTTCCAAATTTATTCAAAGCGCTCATATAAAAGACAGATAACAGAGGAAAGTGGAAAGGAGAGGGAACTGAAACAAAAAATATTTTAGTTTAATTAAAAAAGAAAAGCAAAACCAAAAGAGAAACTGGGTCGAACAAGGAAATGTAAGAAATTCTGTTAAAATGAAGAAAAGAGAAATGGGGGTGTGGAGGAATGAATTATAGAAAATGGTGAATAAAACTTTGGACAAAATAAAAAGGATGAATGAAAAATTAGGAAAACAAGATGAAAAAAAAAAAGAAAATTTTGACGATGAGAAGATGGAGAACAGAGTTAACAGAGAAGATGTTTACAATATATTGGAGAATATTCAGCTTTTCTGAAATAGAACAGAAGCTGCATAAATAGCACAAAGAAAAAAAACAAGCAAAGTATATGCTGTGTACCCATTGAAACATAATTTATAAAAGAAAACTGAAGGTAAAGTTTAGGGATCTGATTAGCAAATGAACTTTAAGAAGATAGTGGTTTGGTGCCTATCCTCTATTGTAATGACAAAGGAAATGATGATGATTATGATGAAATTTTGCCAAATGGACTAATAAAGCAAGCTTATGAAACTTTCAGAATTCAAAAAACTTTCAAAAAAAAACACAGTATCACCTTCCCCAATGCTAGAGGGTAATAAATTCTACTTTCTGGAGCATGATGCCAATTGATTAGAAAGGATACCAGAATTGTGTTAGAAACTTGGCACTGTTCCACACACTACCTAATTTATAGTGAATCAATCCTCCCCTCCCCCATAACTATATAAAAATGCTACTGAGCATCTCCCCAGTGGCCGTTTTCCTAGCTTTTAAAGTATGAATCCTTTACCAGAAGGGATTCCTTCTTGTTTTGCTAAGCAGTCTCTCTTAATATGCCAATTCATCCATGTTGTCAAATTTTTCCTTCCCTATTCTTTTCTTCCTTCACTGAACTATTTTCATTTTAGAGTTTTATGACTCTGGAAAACTCTGGGGGTGGACATAAATCCTTGCAAATGTGTCTCAAGGTGAGCATGAGGCACAACTGCAGCAGCCAAACATAAGAGTTCATTTGTGCAAATTCCCCCAGACTACCCCATGCTCAGCTCTTTTATTAGAGAGATAGGAACTTTTCTTTCTCCCCAAGCAAGATATATAATGCTTAATTCTATTTTCATAACTAAGGATTTCCTGAGACATGTAAGTCACTGCCTATATTCAGGATTGAACATTAAAACCATGAAAAGAAGAGTGTGAAAAATTCTCATCTCTCTTTACAGGGAAACTAAGCATGAGAACAAATGACTTTTGTAAAGTGGAGCTGAAAAAGTCCAACTGGTCAGTGACTTTGTTATAAGTTTCAGATTTTTATACTGAATGAATAAAAATTTTCCCACTTTCTATACATGTCTCTCTTGCCACTGACTGAATCACTGCTGTTACAGTATTCTCACCAAATATCAAACTAATGCAAGCTTTATAAGATGAAAAATTTGATTAAAAAGCATGAGTTTGACTGGGATATCTTCTTGTGAGGTCAGATAACAGATAATCAGAGTTGGAAGGGACCTTGTAGGTCATCTAGTCCAATGCCCCACCCAAGCGGGAGAACCTATACCATTTCTGACAAATGGCAGTCCAATCTCTTCTTGAAAGTCTCAAGTGATGGTGCTCCCACAACTTCTGAGGGCAAGCTGTTCCATTGGTTGATTGTTCTCACTGTCGGAAAGTTTCTCCTTATTTCCAGGTTAAATCTCTCCTTGTTCAGTTTCTATCCATTATTCCTTGTCTGGCCTTCAGGAGCTTTAAAAAATAGCTTGACCCCTTCCTCTCTGTGGCAGCCCCTCAGATATTGGAAGACTGCTATCATGTCTCCCCTGGTCCTTCTCTTTACTAGATTAGTCAAGCCCAGTTCTTCATATGTTTTAGTCTCCAGTCCCCTAATCATCCTAGTTGCTCTTTGTACTCTTTCTAGAGTCTCAACATCTTTTTTGTAATGTGGTGAACAAAGCTGGATGCAGTACTCTAGGTGTGGTCTTACTAAGGCTTTATAGAATGGAATTAGTACCTCCCTTGATCTTGATTGTATCCCTCTGTTAATACAATTTAGGATTGCATTAGCTTTTTTGGCTGCTGCTGCACACTGCTGGCTCATATTTAGCTGGTTGTCCACTAAGACTCCAAGATCCTTCTCACAGTTACTGCTATTGAGCCTGATTTCACCCAGTCTATATGTGTACTTTTGGTTTTTCTTGCCTAAGTGTCGGACTTTATTTTTCTTTACATTGAATTTCATTTTGTTAGATACGGCCCAGTGTTCTAGTCTGTCAAGATCCCTCTGGATCTTGAGCCAATCTTCTTGGGTGTTGGCTATTCCTGCCAGCTTAGTATCATCTGCAAATTTGATAAGTTCCCCTTCTATTCCCTCATCTAAGTTGTTAAAAGTATTGAAGAGTACTGGGCCTCAGATGGAACCTTGTGGCACCCCACTGCTTACTTCCCTTCATATAGACTTAGACCCATTAAGGACTACTCGTTGAGTATGGTTTGTCAGCCAGTTGTGAGTCCATCTACAGGTGAAACTCAAAAAATTAGAATATTGTGCAAAAGTTCATTTATTTCAGTAATGCAACTTAAAAGGTGAAACTAATATATGAGATACTCATTACATGCAAAACAAGATAGTTCAAGCCATGATGTGTCATAATTGCAATGATTGTGGCTTACAGCTCATGAAAACCCCAAATCCACAATCTCAGAAAATTAGAATATTATATGCAATCAATCAAACAAGGATTATACACAGAACAATATCAGACTTCTGAAAAGTATGAACATGCATATGTACTCAGTACTTGGTTCGGGCCCCTTTTGCAGCAAGTACTGCCTCAATGCGGCGTGGCATGGAAGTTATCAGCCTGTGGCACTGCTGAGGTGTTATGGAAGACCAGGATGCTTCAATAGCAGCCTTCAGCTCTTGTTCGGTCTCATGTCTCTCATCTTTCTCTTGGCAATGCCCCATAGATTTTCTATGGAGTGCAGGTCAGGCGAGTTTGCTGGCCAATCAAGCAGAGTAATCCCACGGTCATTGAACCAGGTTTTGGTGCTTTTGACAGTGTGGGCAAGTGCCAAGTCCTGCTGGAAAATGAAGTCAGCATCCCCATAAAGCTTGTCTGTGGAAGGAAGCATGAAGTGCTCTAAAATCTCCTGGTAGATGGCTGTGTTGACCCTGGACTTAATGAAGCACAGTGGACCAACACCAGCAGATGACAAATCAACACAGACTGTGGAAACTTCACACTGGACTTCAAGAATCTTGCAGTGTGTGCCTCTCCATTCTTCCTCCAGACTCTGGGTCCTTGGTTTCAAATGAGATGCAAAAGTTGCTCTCATCAGAAAAGAGGACTTTGGACCACTGAGCAACAGACCAGTTCTGTTTTTTTTTAGCCCAGGTAAGACGCTTCTGACGTTTGTTGCTCAGGAGCAGCTTGACAAGAGCAATACGACATTTGATGCCTATGTCCAGGATCTGTCTGTATGTGGTGGCTCTTGATGCACTGACTCCAGCCTCAGTCCACTCCTTGTGAAAGTCCCCAACACTTTTGAATGGCCTTTTCCTGATAATCCTTTCCAGGCTGCGGTCATCCCTGCTGCTTGTGCAACTTTTTTTCCACACTTTTCCCTTCCACATAACTTTCTATTAATGTGCTTTGATACAGCACTTTGGGAACATACAACTTCTTTTGCAATTACCTATTGAGGCTTTCCCTCCTTATGGAGGGTGTCAATGATGGTTTTCTGCACAACTGTCAGGTCAGCAGTCTTTCCCATGATTGTGATTCCTATTGAACCAGACTGAGAGACCATTTAAAGGCTCAGGAACCCTTTGCAGGTGTTATGGCTTAAGTTTCACCTGTAGTGGTGGTGCTATCTTTTCCACTTTTTTCTAGCTTACTAAGAAGTAGGTTGTGGTCTGCTTTGTGAAATGCCTTGCTGAAATCTAAATATATTATGTCCACAGTATTTTGCTGGTCTACTAATTTAGTCACTGTGTTGAAGAATGAAATAAGATTGGTTTGGCATGATCTATTCTTAACAAACCCGTGCTGACTGCTAGTTATTACTTTAGTTGTTTTTAGACGTTGGCAGATCTGGGTTTTTTTATTATCTTTTCCAGTATCTTCTCAGGTATTGATGTTAGGCTGATTGGTCTGTAGTTTCCTGGATCTGTTTTTTTCCGTTTTTTGAAGATGGGAACCACATCAGCTCCAGTCCTCCGGTAGTTCTCCAGTGCTCCAGGATTTTTGAAAGATATGGTGCAGTGGTTCTGAGATGACTTCTGCCAGCTCCTTTAAAATTCTGGGATGTAATCCATCAGGCCCTGGTGATTTGTGTTCATCAAGATCCGGCAGGTTTTTCTTACTATTATTTTGCTTATTTTAACTTTTATTTCTGGTCTGTCTTTTATAGTTATGTTTTTGGTGGGTCATAGCAGATACAGAACAGAAAGGTAGGATGCTAGAAAAATTATTTTAAAAAGAAAGCTGAAATAATGGGCTGGAAAATGAGGAATTCAAGCCAATTAAAGCATCCAAGTATGGTATAAAAAAAGGAGAAACTGACCAGTTTCAGTAATCTTCTGATGCATGACAATAGATCTCTAATACATACACACACACACACACACACACACACACACACACACACACACAATGAACACTATAAAGAAGCCTGATGATGGCAGATGAGATTCTGCCAAAACGTTGCTACAACTTTAAAAGCACAACTACAATGACCTGGGAAAATACCTGAACAAAGCTGAATGCCATACATGTAAGTACCCACAAAAACTTAAGAAAGCACACACACACACACACACACACACGTGTGTGTGTGTGTGTGTGTGTGTGACAGAAAAGACTATGAAACAAAATTGACAGACCTACTCCAAGACTCCACATACAAACCCATAAACACAGACCCAACCACATACCTGGAAAAATTAACCAAGAAGAAAATTATAACCAGCCACATGAGCAAAGAGATCCAACAGACAATCATCCCAAGAGAAAAATCTTCCAGATGCCCCAAACTATATGGCCTCCCAAAAATACACAAAGAAGGCATACTTCTCAGACCCATAGTCAGCTCTAGAGGAGCACCACTACAAAACCTAGCTAAACACTTAGCAAAACAGCTACAGCCCCATGCTGAAACAGCAGCTTCACATGTACAAAACTCATACCACTTCTTGGAAATGATCAAAGATCTACATGTGGAGCAAGAAGATCTGCTTGCAAGTTTCGACGTGGTTTCACTATTCACTCAAGTCCCGATAAAAGAGACCCTTGAAATCATCAAAAATAAATACCAACCAGCTAAACACCTCATGGAACTAACGGAACACTGCTTAACCAACACATATTTCATATACAAAGGACAAAAATACAAACAAATTGAAGGAGCCCCTATGGGATCACCACTGTCACCCGTCATTGCAAACCTGTTCATGGAAGAATTCGAATCCAGAGCCCTGGCTAATGCCACCCACAAACCCAAACTATGGTTAAGATATATCGATGACACATTTGTGATTTGGCCCCATGGAAAAGAAAACCTAAACAATTTCCTAACACACCTAAACAGCACACACCCCAAAATCAAGTTCACCATGGAAACAGAAACAAACAAACAACTACCCTTCCCAAATGTACTAATCTACAAAAAAACAGATGGCACACTAGGACACACCGTATACCAGAAGAAAACACACACTAACCGCTACCTCAACCCCAATCCCCCCCAGCGCAGATAAACTCCATGGCTAAAACACTAATTACTAGAACCAAACGCCTGGCAGACAAGACACACATTAAGACTGAACTGTGCACCCTGACTAAAGTACTGACAGCCAACAGCTTCCACAAAAGCAAAATCACCGGCTTGAACCACAAAAACACACTGAGACATAATAGAGACCCAGAAGATGAACAGACCTATGGAACAGCTGTCCTGCCCTACATAAGAGGTACTACAGACAAAATTAGTAAGATACTGCACAGACATCACATCAAGACTGCCTTCAAAACAGATAGAAAAATAGCAGCCATCCTTAGAAACCCCAAAGATAAAATTGACCTGGAAAACCAAGGCATATACGAAGTCCCCTGTGCATCATGCCCGGCCACATACATTGGACAGACCAATAGAAGAATAAGTACCTTCCTGGATGAACACAATGCAGTCAAAAAGCTGGAACACACTTCCTCACTAGTCCAACACATGGAAGCCACAGGTCATAGCATCAACTTCAATGGCACCAAAACCCTAGCCACTATAGAAAACCCCAACCACAGAATCATCAGAGAAGCCATAGAGATTGAAAAAAGACCAGAAAGCATGAATAGAAGAGATGATTCCACCAGACTGTCAATCATTTGGAAGCCTGCACTCACAAACAAAGAAATCTCCACACCACAAGCCAGGCAAACACCTGGGCACAGACAGACCCCCCCTGATACCTCCAGCTCAAACACACCCCAACCAGACACCCAGTTGAAACCTAGCTTCCTAACTAATGATAGCCATCCATTTACCCGGAGCCAAGCTGCACTAAAGGCCTCCAATAAAGTAACACAATGTTGCCAGCCAATCAAGAGACAAAAAGAGCCAAAAAACAGACAGGAGACATTAGAAACACCAATCAAGCAGAATACAGCAAACTCCAAGACCAATAAACACAGACCAAGACTCCCAACCAATCAGGGTGAAGAAAAAACCATTCTGGCACAGCAATAGGCTGCCCCAAATTTAAATCTGAAACCACTATAAAAGCCTGACTCACAGATGAACACTATACAGAAGCCTGATGATGGCAGATGAGATTCTGCTGAAACGTTACTACAACTTTAAAAGCACAACCACCATGACGTGGGAAAATACCCGAACAAAGCTGAATGCCATATATATATATATATATATATACATACATACATACATACATACATACATACATACATACATACATATTTTCTGAGGTTCTCGTGGGTACTTGTATGTGGATCTTCGGTTATTTGGGTTTTCTCCTGCGTAAGATTGGAAGTATCTAGGCAATGTTTCGATGAAGTCTCATTCATCATCTTCAGGCTTGTGTCTTCGGCTCTGTTCTTCTCAGAGTAATTATTTATATATAAATTATTTATATATATTTATATATAAATATATTATTTATATATAAATATATAAATAATATATCCAGGTTCAGATCTGTGATCATAATAACAAACAAATGCTCTGTCTTACATATTGGCAAAAATAAAATTCAGGCTGAATAGTCAAGACCTTGTTGATGATCCAAACTCTTTCAAGGACCTTGGAGTACTCATCTCTAATGATCTAAGTGCTAGAGCCTATTGTAACTACATAGCCAAAAAGGCGTTCAGAGTTGTTAGCTTTTTCTCTAGTAATATTACACTACTAACCAGAGCATACAAAACATTTGCTAGACCAATACTCAAATACAGCTCATCAGTCTGGAACCCACATTATGTATCTGATATTAACACAGTTGAGAAAGTCCAGAAATATTTCACAAGAAGAGTTATCCACTCCTCTACTTGTTGCAGAATACCTTATGTCACCAGACTTGAAATTCTAGACCTAGAAAACCTACAACTACGCCATCTTTGGCCCGATCTAAGTACAGTATATAAAATCATACATTGCAATGTCCTACCTGTCAATACTATAATCATAATCATAATCAACTATTAACAATATAGGAACTAAATAAGTATTTCCCAACCAATGGCTTTCAGATGTGCAAAACCTTATCTCCAAATGAAAAGCATTTCTGTCTAGATACAACGTAAATTAAAGTCCACTGGATTGAAGAAGATTAAACTACTATAAGAGAAAATTTGGGAAACCATTCCATTTATCAGAATCATCTGCAATGTAAATTGGAGAAACTTTCATTCCTTTTTCATCACACAAATCCTTCACATACCAATTTGAACTCAACCTTCAATTGTCTTTTTTTCTGCTATCTTTGAAATAAGCAAGGGGACTTATGTCTTGTTGAGGAATAACATAACCAATTAGTTCTTCCTCTAACAAGCCCATGGATAATCCCCCTGAGAAAGAACTCACTCTTGCTACTGATTCTAGAAATCAGTACCAATGAGGAAATTGCCTCATTCAACATGCATTCAAGAAAATAAATTGCTAGCACCCTGCTTTTCCATGTAATTAGTAAATGTTGGGAAGCATTTTTTTCCATTTGCAAATGAATAATTAAATATTTCAAATTAATTAATTAGTTGAAAAAAGCAATAGTTACAGAGTCACAAGGAAACAGCATTGATTTAGGAAGGATAGTATGGATAATATTTTTTAATTAGCACTTTTCACAATAGTTCTAAATATAGTTGCAGGTTGTAGTTTAATTAATACTATAACTCTTCAATTAATACTTCCCTTCCCCCGAGGATTCAGTCATGCCTTAAATTTTCCCACCCATTTTGGGCAAGGAACAAAGATGTAGGTCTGCTCCATCATCAATTTTTCTATTTGCCAATCATTCAACATGTCAGTTGTTGAAAGTACTGTCTTCATACTTTATGGTACTGTGAAATGAAAAAGGAAAAAAACTTTCATACTTCTTCACAAAATGAGACCGCTCTGTCTGTTGTCTGTCTGTCTGTCTCACTCTCTCTCTCTCTCTCTCACACACACACACACACATTTTTGGCTATAGATATTTATGTATATTTACTGGGGGTTGGCAAATAGATGATTACAGTTGGTTAAAAATTGTATGGGGCCATTTTTAGAAACATTAATAAATTGCATTGAGAAGCCTTAAAACTTTTCTGTTCACCATTTTGTCAGACCTGAATTCAGAATGAAACCTGCAAAGACAATACAGTATTCTGTAAATCATTATGAAATGCGTATTCCTGGAAAATTCTATGGGCAGTAGCATGACACAATCTTGTGACAACAGCAGAGGAGTGTTGCATTTTCATTACTATTTTGTTTTTTGGTTCTAGATAGCAATTGGCTGATCTTCTTCAAGTGTTTTGACATTTCACATATGCTAACAAGATATGAACGTTTGAAAATGTTTAAAAAAATCTCATGCAAACTGTTTTTCACTGTCTGTGTAAGGTATAAGCCTAAACTGCTAGACTGCTCACGGTGAGATACTTTATAAAACAAATGATGACATTGATAAGTAGGAAACATTAACACAAGGATTGCCTTGTAGCCTGCCCTATTTTATAGGAACTGTGTGTTCATTACAAGGCATTACAAGCATTATTAAGTTATACTGCAATGCTAGTTCAGACCTAGCTGTATCATTTCATTTTGTTCTTACACTTTCTTAGCAGGTGTTCGGAAGTCAGATCTCTTCTTTTACACGAAGTCAATGCTGGACAACGGCCTCCAAATGTTAGCCAGTTCAGCCTGATATTTGCACTAATCATAACAGAGCGCTATATGAATATTACTAGAGACCTACTCCTGAGTAGAAACTCACCCTGATCCACAATTAAAAAAAATAATTTTTTATTTCTGTCAACATTGGCCAAGTTCAAACTCAGTCTCAGCCTCTTTTGGCTTCCTCTTGGAAGGACCAGGTTTGCATTATTGCCGACTTTTTATTGAATTCTATCCCCATGCCCCTTGTGTTTAGGCCTGCAAATTTAAATGTCATTTTGCAGCACACATTTATAATTACCATAGCAGGTCTGGGACATGGAGAGAAATCTGCCACTATGAATATTAACATTAATGTGCCCAATGCCAGCTTGCCGATCCCGCTGGCAGGAGTATAAAAATGCTTGAGTTAAACTTTTATTTAGATGTTAAAAGATTCCAAGCCTCAGCAGGGGTGACGGAGGCAGCCCCTGTGCATTCCTATCACGGCTTGTGCTTGAATTGAATTATACCAGGGGGAAAGCAGGGAGCTGACAGTGAGTTGCCATGCTTATTTAATCTCATTTACTATCAGTACATTGTCAGCATGGGGTTTCCCCTTGTCTCCATTCCTGAGAAATAAGCTGCAGAAAACCGGTCTAGACTCATTCCTTTTGCAAAAGCCAACAATTAGAATTTTGCTTAATCAAAAGCCAGATATCAGCTGATTATTTAATGTAATAGTTTCTCACTGTCATTCTCTTTCTCTTTGTTTCTTAACCGCAGAATGGTGTCCAGTTAGGCATTGGTGCTTCTTTTCTTTTTATATGTCATCACTCTGCAAAGTCACTGGATGATATAACAAGTTACCATTGCTCCATCTAACCTAATTTATATGATCATTGTTAAGGAGTAAGTACTTTTTATATGCAAAAAGCTCCAAACAGTGAAATAACTTTTAGTCTTTAGTGAAAAGCTGATGTAGAATCTTAACAAATTGCAGAACATTTCTTTGTAGTTTCCATAAATTTGTCTGTAGGGGCTCTTCCTCATGGTTGCATTAATGTGTGTTCCTTTAGTGCTTGAGTTGGCAGAAAAGTATGCCAGCATAATTTGCACTGTCCCCATAGCCAAACTCTAATCTACCTCAGTAATGAGGCTTTTGAGTAGTCCTATCCTCATAGCTTTACTGTGGTACAATTTAAGGGCAGTAATTGGTGGATTCCTCTAGCTTCTTTTTCCCTCCCACCTATCACTAGCTAGTGTGTGTATGTGGGGGAGGGGGGGAGAAATCCACTTATTCTCCTTTTGTGAGGCAAATAGGCTTGACCCTTGGTGGGCTATGCCTAAAAGAAAGACTTTAGTTCCACCTATTTGCTGAGTTCTGTTGAACCTTTTCATTTAGGTTATCTCTGTTCAGAAACTCTAGTAATTCTCTGGCAAATAATAGTGGTCCTCTGACTCTATCTCTAAAAATAGCCTGGCTGACATGGAAGATAAAGCAGAAGGGAACTTTAATAGCAAATCAAGATAACTCCCTCCCAGTTCAGACCTGGCCAAGCCTCTGCAATACCTACCTGTTAGCCAATTATGGACAGAGCTTTACCTAGCTACAAAGAACAACTATCAGCACTCTTGCTAATTTCATCCCAACTTAAGCATATCCCAAACATATAAGAGTTGCAAAGAAATAGTATGGAATGTGCTGAGGCTACAGCATTCAGTATATCAGCCTATGAAGTAAGCAAAGTGGTACTGGAATAGACAAAATGTCACTTCTCCATGAAAGAAAGGGAAACAGTAGGAAACATGGTTGCATGAAGGACCTTGACAGTAGAAGCAGGGAAAAACCTGCAATATATTATTTTGGGAGAAAACCACAGACATCTATTTTCCGAGTTTAAATTGACTATTAGCAGGATTCCCCCACCCCTCAACAAGTCAGAAGTCTCTTGAAAGACTGTTGAACCTGTACTTAATAAGAAGTCCATAATCTCCCAGTGTGTATAAGGAGTCAACACAGTGTCTGCCTGGTGTTCTGTGATGTGGAAATTGCTTACAATCAAGCATTATGCTAGCAATTGCTTCTATGGAAATAAGATATCCTGTCTTTCTTGCAGTCTATGCAAAATGGCCAAGAAAAACAGTGTCCAGTGACTGAAGGGAAGGGAATGTCACAGCAACACAGAAGATTAGAACGATTATTTATTGAGATGAATTGTAACAAAGTCTTGCAAGCCTGATTGCGCTTTACCTTCCTTCCCTGTTAGAATTCAGTGAATAACAGAATATTTTTCCTGAGTCTCTCCTGAATATTATTTTGCTTCTCAAGATTTGTTTTATTCCCCTTTATGTAATAATTTCCTCAAGTTCTTCTCTATGGTTCTGCACAACAGAACAGTGAGAACACAGCAGCTGCCAGTCCCTTAACCAAGACTATAAATAAAACTTCACGGGTCTTTTGTGGGGTGGGGTGGGGGTGGGACATATGTTATCAAATGATGAAAAACACTATTTTAAAATTGAAATGGTTAAGGATGAATTTAAACATGTAGTTGGTTGGAAAACATCTCCTCTGAAACTGTTAGCACAGCATATTTGTTCCACAAGTAAGAGGATATGAAGAAGAGCAATAAGGAAGTGAAAGGATAGTTCACCAAATGATGACAAATTAGTTACAACTTTCTTCCCATAGTCATAAATCTTTATTCTTGGAATATTTGTTATAATGCTCTTCCCATACCTGTTTTTTTATCAGTTAATGCCATAGATGGCAAATCAAGTTCAGTCCTACTGAAATGAGTGTTTTAAGGAATGGTCTTTCAGCTAAATCACGAAGAAGTGCCCCTCTTGCTTCCTATTGCCTTTTAATATTGGTATCTGCTGAGCAGCTGCATCTGTGAATAGAATCTAGTAGAAAGATATTTTTAAACAAATGTTCTGAGTATTGTGAATACAGTTGGGTTTTTCTGCAAAATACTCTAAATTTAATAGAAAGCAGCCCCTGAGCCAGATCATTAAACTATAATTCAGTATTGTCCACAATATGAATGTGTTTGGTAATGTACACACTTTTCTCACAGTTCTTCAAAACAGATCTAATTATTATTTAAAAAACCTAATGAGTAAAAATAAAACTGTAAGATTAAAGCACACCGATACAAACACATATAAAACAATATTCTAACCCTACCCTACCCGCCACCCCAACCAAATAAATTTCAACTTCACCCATGTGTGTTCTATGGATTTGTCACTTTGGGCATCAGCCTGACCACTGAAGCCTTGACTTTCCTACTATCTGTTGACCAATTGGTCTACATTATGTGAAGACAGGCCCAGTATGGCCTATAATTCATATAAACTCTAATCACATGACCAATGATAAGAGATTATGGAAACCATCATTCAAATTATTATAGTAAAAAGTTCTAAGTTATCCGTTTCTGCTCTATATTACCATTGGCTCAGTCCCCTACTTTATATACTGTAGAAAAATAGTGCTTATTGTTAGATTTTCATTTTCATTTGCAGTAGGATGAAAAAACAGAAATGCAACAGTTTTTAAAAACAGAAGATATAGCATTTCAATCTGGAAGTATTATTCTTCTCCCAAAGAAATTTTATGATCATATTTAGTGAAGCAATTTTATATTAGTCAGTATAAAACTCAGTAAGAACTTAGGAGCATTTCTTTCTAAGAACTTGAAAACATTTCCCTTTAAGATGATGAAACTATTTTAAAAATCATTTATTTTCAAAAAAAGGACCTCTGTCTGTGGCATGTGTGTCCATGGTACACATGTATAAGATAGGTTTGCCATTTTATGTATCATCCTCACATATCCTAACTGCTGCATGAGGATACCCTAATAAACATTATGTCTTTTTTCATACCATTGTATTTAAACTCACATTCCTTTAATCATGGTAGAAATAATCATTTTGAATCCCATGTAGAGTGATTATTTTTATGTTATGTCCATAGGATGACCTTTTTTTAATCATCTTCATTCCTGCTGAGGAATTTTGAGTTGTCATTAGCTGTTCAGTCAAAATTGACATTTTAATGTTTTTTCTCTGTTCCCAGTGCTGTTTTTGACATGGGTACAATCTAACATACTTCATCAACATTACATGGTGAGAACTGGAATCTCTACAGCTCCTATTGGCCACTCTAGACTGCTATGTGCATGCTTCTCGAGTTACTGTGAGTAGCCACTGTGGTTTGTATTGACATCTGGCTTCCACAAAGGCATCTGTCCATATAATGCATAACTGGTAGTTTTTGAAGCATTTGTGATGTCTAACACAAGCTCCTAATAAATAAGACTTCATATTCTTTTGAAAAAACATTTAACAACTTTCTCACTTAGCAACATAAATTTTGGGCTCAACTGTGGTTGTAAGTTGAGGACTACCTGCATTTTCCATTTCTTAAAAATCAGACACATTGATTTTCAACTGAATATTGAAGTTCTTTATTTCACCTTTCACATATGCTACTAATGTTAACTTTCATTCCATTTTTAAAATTTCATATAAAATGTAAACTTTTATGCAGTATTTCTTAGAGATCCCAGGAGTCTAAAACTGTTAAAGCGGGGGTGTCAAACTCAAGGCCCGTGAGCTGTATCTGGCCTTCAGGATGCTTAGATCTGGCCCGCTGGGCTGTCCTGGAAATAGCAAAGGACCTGTCCGCAGTGCCTCTGTCAGTTGAAACAGAGCTTGGGAGGGTGCACATTTCTCTGGCAGTGCACTCAGGCCACCACAGTTGCCTCTGACCCAAGTGACATTGAGCTGGCCAAGCCTTCCCTGGCCACACCCACTCTGGCCCCCTGAGATCAAACACAACCCTGATACGACCCTCAGTGAAATTGAGTTTGAAGATATAAGCCAAGTTGGCCTGACTATCATTTGCACAATAGCAATATTTACCTTATCCAGTAACTTCTCTCCCTCCTCCTTTGAATTATGATCCCCATGGGCATTTGATAAGTTTTTAGTTTTCACACTTGCTATTATTTTTGGATGTCAATATTCCATACTATAACATCTACTTTAGATGCATTAGACATCAAGGGAGAGAAAAAGGAACTGGAAGAAGAGACATAACAGATGTAACAGAGTTGGAAGGCACCTTGGAGATCTTCTAGTCCAACCTCTTGCCCAAGAAGAGACCTTTTACCATTCCATTAATATTTATGAAATTCCAAAAACAACAATTCTAAAAATTTTGTTATTAGATCCACTAATTCTGAATTAATTTTATTTAGAATAGAGCCATTTAAATAAATATAAGTGAATTAATAAGTTGTTCATGGCTAATGTAAACGCTGATTTCAGTGACTGTATGACCAGTCTGAGTTCAGCCATCTAAGTTGAGTTAAAAAACTTCATTTTACAAATGAAGGCTAAGCACTCTTGTTTTGCTGTATGCTTGGTAATGCTTTCCACCAATTTATTTGAGACAGTAATTTAACTGGTGAGTTGATAAATCCTTATATCATTTAAAAAGTTTTATTGCATTGGCTACTTTCCAATATTTCAATAAGAAAGTTGATTGTAATAATTTGATATTCTTTAATTAAAAACTCAACTTTCTCCAGAAAGAAAGAACTTTCTTTCTTTCTTGTTATTTATCAGTAAGGTGTTCCACCCCTTGCTTTGTCATCTGTATTTTGTATTACTCTTCAGCTGAATTACTTTTTAAAATGTTTTAATATTATTACTATCCCCTTACTTACTGTAAAACTCTTCATGGAGAAGAGAAAACAAGATAAAAAAATATTTCAGAGAAGAAAAAAATGGCAGGAAGTAGTTGAGAAATTTAATACAATTGTCAGCATATGGATCTCTTCAAATTGATCCAACATAAAATTAATTTTATTACATTGTTCACTGGAGTAAATAAGAAAAGAGTATGTGAAGGGATTAAGCAGAAATATTTTATGTGGACATTTTTGTAAGAAGCTAGTAAGCAAAAATTCAGAAAGTGTGGGCATCAACAGGAAGCTAACTACATTGTGTCAATGCTGGAGCAGCAATCAATGGCAGAAAATCAATTGGGGAAGAGTTATTAAGCTGATGGATTTATTGCCTAAATGAGGTCATTTGCATTTTGAAAAGTAGGTTAAATAGAGCATATTTTATTTATTTTTACAAAATTATATATCAAAAATTTCCCAATAAATTATAAAGATACACAACAATTTTAAGGCTTCTGTTGTGCAGATTCAACATATCTGATCACAACACACTACATATCATTAGTGTTATAGCCACTACTGATAACTTGGTAACCTGAAACAGCAAAACAAGCTGTGTGATATTCTGCACCATAGAATATCAGCTACTTTGATAATAATTCTTTCTGTTTAGAAAATTCTGGATGCCGTAGTTTTATGAAAGGGCTATGGATGTGCCTGAGTCTTTAGTACAGGAAGGCTATTAGGTTGAAACAAATGAAACACATATAACATGTTCTCTGAAAATTATCTGTGACAGTCTGCAATAATCCATGTTGTTTTATAAACCTTTCATGTATCCACACAAGCTTCTAAAGAGACTCTCTGTTCTTCTGTAGTTGGTAAATAGTACAAGTAGTCCTTGACTTACAACAGTTCATTTAGCGACCGTTTGACGTTACAATGGCATTGAAAAAAGTGACATGACCATTTATCACACTTGAGACTATTGCAGCATCCCCATGGTCATGTGATCAAATTCAGACCCTTGGCAACTGACACATATTTATGATGGTTGTTGTGTCCCAGGGTCATGTGATTACCATTTGGGACCTTCTAATAAGCAAAGTCAAAAGGGAAGCCAGATTCATTTAAGAATAGAATAGAATAGAATAGAATAGAATAGAATAGAATAGAATAGAATAGAATAGAATAGAATAGAATTCTTTACTGGCCAAGTGTGATTGGACACACAAGGAATTTGTCTTGGTGCAAATGCTCTCAGTATACATAAAAGAAAAGATACAACTTTAATAATAACTTTCTTTGGACTGCATAGTAAGCCAGTATCATCAACATATTGATGATTCTGGATAATCTTCTTTAGCAGTTTCATGTACATGTTGAATGGAATGAGGGGATAAGAAAGAATCTTATGTGACATCACTGAACAACATCTAGATCTAGTTCTTCAGTTCAACTTCTAGACATAGCTTAAAGACAAGGAACAGGACCCTGTAAAGCAGTACTCACACAAGTTTAGTTGTGCCAGAAGGGAGGGAGCAAAAGGATATTTTCAATCATAGTAAAAGTTGCCAAGAGATCTGAGAGTATCTGCTACCAAAATAGCCTTTAATCCTACCATCTAGAAAGCAGGAGGCGAGAAACCACAGATATTCCATCCTAAGCAAGTGTGCACACTTGATTTTCTCAACTTTCCATCCTCTTTAACTATGGAATTCTTAGCAGCTTAACTTTACAAATACATTTTCCTTTTGTTAAGCATTTATCTCATTTGCTTAAAATGTGTCCATGAATCAATTCCTTCAGATTTCCTACCACTCAGTCCCAAAATATATAGACACCTCTGCTTTTCTACTATTCAGGCTCTCTTTCTTGCAAAGTAGAGCCTAGTGATCATTTGGCCATTTCTCCTCCTCAATGTCGTGTTCTTTTATTTAGGGAAAAGTCCATGACGGTTTTGGTGTCAGAAGTGGGATCAAAGTATCTTTTCTGGAGACTTCTGACTGCAATTGAGACCATGTTATTCAATGCCTTCTGGAAGGACAATAGCTTTCAGACTGTCAAAGTTCAGTGATGACTGCAGTTTCCTATAACGCCAAATGCAGTGTTTCTCAGTCTTGGCAAAATCTAAGATGTGTAGAATTTCCCAGCCAGCATGGTTTATTTCAAAGTGTAGTATACTTTAACGCTTCAATTTTTGTTTAATTTGGTCTGTGTAAATTAACCTAGCCTACAACGCAAAATAAAGGAAGACAAAAGGAATAAAAAAGAGCACTCAGAACACAGAAACCCAATGTGCTTTGCCTCTGGTTCTGACAATTTTCACCAAGTGACTTAGCAACTCCAATTCAAAAGTTCTGTTCTGATCTGTCTGATCCACCAAAATTTGTAAAATGTTGAAGCTGAATCTAGAACATGAATATGTTAATATTGCATTCAATGGGCAAAAACCTTTGATTATAATATAATGCTTGAGCAGTAGGAAAATGTGAACTAAAGCAGGAATCCCTAACCTCCGGGCCACGGCCACTCCACCTGTGCAAATGGAGATGTGCTTATATGCATGCATGTGCTACTTGCACTAAACCATCCCTCCCCCACCCACTACCACCATCACCGCTGCTAGGCTGCAAAGCCAGGAAAGTTCAGGACTACTGGACTAAAGGATTGAAAGTTACATTGAATTGCAACCTTAAAGAAAGCATATAAAATGTATGTAATGTTTGATAAATTGTCAAAGATGTGTACAGGGTGTTTCAAATGTTTTTAGAAAATGTTATTGTAAAGAAGATACCTTTTAATCATATGTCATAGACTTGGAGCAAAAACAGGGGTGGGATTCAAATTTTTTAACAACCGGTTCTGTGGGCGTGGCTTAGCTGGTGGACGTGGCTTGGTGGTCATGTTATTGGCTCAGCGTGGCCAACTCAATATCACTCACATCAAGGCACACATCTCCTCGCCTGGCCTCTCATGACTGTGGGGATGCTGTAACAGTCATACGTGTGAAAAATGGTCATAAGTCACTCTTTTCAGTGCCATTGTAACTTTGAATGGTCACTCCACATAAGCAAAGTACCAGCAAAGAAGGGGGGAAAAAACTCCGTCAGAAGTATCTGAGATAGGAAGTCTAGTCCTGCCAAGAATGTAATAAGGGTTAACGGAGAGGCAGTTTCTGTAAGCAACACCAGAATGTTTCCTTCCTGCCTTCCTTACAGGATTAGGCCAGTAATTTCTTCTAACAACCGTTCTCCGAACTGCTTAGAATGTTAACAACCGGTTCTAGTGAATAGGTGCGAACTAGTAGAATTCCACCCCTGTGCAAAAAAGTTTCAGGGTCAGATTTATGCTTTAATTCAAAAGATTTTTAAAATAAATATACAATCATAATTCATTTTAAGACTATTGAATAAATAGCTGGAAAAATGGAGCTTTATATACACTGACTGCAAGAATTTAATATGCACAAAAATGAAAAGAAGTATCAATTGAAGAATGGATTGAAAAAGTGAAAAAAATGACAGAATTGGCAGAGATGGCCAAGTCAACTGTTTTAATAAGGGAAAGAATATAATTAGTTTTGTCTTCTCATCTGAAAATCACTTCTGGATTTTCTGCTTAAATTTTGAATATGGGCTTTGATGATTAAATAGGTTCTCTATAAGTAAATAGTTGAGATTATAATTTTGCTATGTAATTTACTATCCCTAAAATAGTTGAAATCATTGCCTTTTTTCTTACTCTTTTCCTCACTCTTTTCCCTTCCCCTTCTTTTTCCCTGTTGTCTTTATTTTCCTTTGTATTTTATATTAAGGAAAAACATTTAATGCAAAATAATATTTAAAAAGTGCTCTGCTCTACTCTCTCTGCAATGATGGTGTGAATCTTTACTGGCAATGTTAAGAATATAGTGAGAATCAGGCTTTTTATCCCAGTGATGTATATATTTCATTTCTTCTGCTTTTCTCCTAACAGAACATTATGTCAGTTGTTGAACACACCATGCTACTGGGCAACATGATTTACTATGTTAAAAGGCAAGCCCTATATCACTTATAATGAAAGATTAAAGTTAATGCATTATAAGTGAGGAATTTATTACCATTAACTCCAATAAACAGATATAAAATACCCGTCCTTTCCCATCCAGAAGACATGGGACTTCATTAAGCTCAACTTACTTTGCTCAATCTTCACTAGACTGGTCATATGCACTCTCAAACTGGTCACCATTATTGTTAAATTAGACTGGCTCATTTTCCAAAGGAGAGAGGCATCTTCAAAGAGCCTCCCCCTATCTCTCTATTCATTTTGTTCTGCAGGCAGCTTGGAGCAGATGGATGGCAGAGACAAGTTCACATGACACACGTCTTGCTGGGTTTATTTAAACTCTCCTGAAATATATGTTTAGCAAAAGCTGGCTTTGCCTTGGCCTTAGGCCATCATTCAGGGAGGGTTGATGTATAAGTGATAACATATGGCCAAGCTGTGCAATAACACAACTGATGCTCTGGTTTACTTAAGGATGTCTTTTTGCTGAACATTTGCTAAGATCATCTGAAAGTTCAAGATTTGGGATTGTTGGTACTCAGGAACACAACTCATAGCCACTATAGGACCCCCTCAAAATAGAAGAGATACTTCCAAATTTCCATCAGTATTTTTTTATTCTGGATTGACTCACATTCTCTTCAACTCTCATTGCATTGCTTGGGAATCTTATATTTCAGTTATGAAATATTTTCTTGTCAGCTTTATCTGTGCAAACTGAGTTGACCTTCAGGTCTTGAGGGATCTTCCTGGGAATATTTATTTTGGCATACACTCCTAGAATTCTTTACTCATTCCTCCCAGAAACCCTCTCCCTTACAGCACAACTTGGGGAGGATGCATTCTAAAGATATATGCTTAAAGAGACTCTAATAATCAAGTTTATTGAGCATCTGCTATTCTACTTCATATTTTTCTTTGAAGAATCTGTATTTCACTTCCTTGAAATGCTTTGTTCAACAAAGAAGCATCCTAGAAAGAGATCTATATTTCTATATAGCAAATTGCAAATTCCCTTTACTCTGTAATTATTGTTCAGGCCAAATCCAGATTTCTAGACTTGGATTTGCTGTTCAATATTTCACTAGAAACCCCAAACCAGTGAAGAGAAGTTCCAAAATTTAGTTTCAATCTTGTACTCTCTCTATAGTTTTCCGGAGTAACACCTATTGATTTAGAACCTTTTACATTTAGTTTACTTCTTCTCCCCTATCTCAATCATTTTATATTGTTAATTTATTGCAATTAATTCTAATTGGACATGGTAAAAGACCAAAGTTCAAGTTGAGGACAATATTGGTCAGAGGCAAAGTTAAAAGACACAACTGGCAATACGCCATTTGTCACATAGAAACATTGGTAACAGGAAGATGCATATGTGTCATCTGGCCTTGTCTTTCCAGACATATGTCTCAAGTGACCTCTTCCATTTAAGATACGTTGACTCTATTCTGTCCCTCCTCAAGGGATATGCTGAGCATTGCAAGGGACATGAAAGATGCCTGCATCTGACCTCACCTCTTCACTGAGTCATGGATAGGAATATAAATATTTAGACTTCTTTTCACAGAGCTGAATCTCAGTAAGCCTTGTAAGAAGACAGAAAATATTAACAAAGTTTGGAAACAGCTTTCTTTGCTTTTAACTATGAAAAAAGAATACATTAAAAACCTTTCCCATTGCAACTGTATTTGTGTTTAACACTTTACTTTGAAAAGTTTTAGACTCACTGAATTAGAAAATTACTTTCTGATATATGAACAGGTTTGATGGGAAATCATCTTTACCGGAAGACCTTTCTCTTAATGTCACATTTGTTTGGAATTAGCTAATGGTATGTCCCAAAGAAATCTATTTTTTTGTAACATCAATATATCTATGCACCTATTCCTCATGCTATTCCTTTTCGGGGTAAGCAGCACTATGCAAAACACAGAAAAAGATATATTAGGAAAAAGAATGTAAAGATGGGAGATATGAGAAAAGAAAAATTAGATAAAAATGTTTTTAGCAACATTACAGTATTTATTACACCTTTCCATATTTATTGTTACAAATATGTTTGTTCCATTCTTGTATCTACCATATTTTTACACTTCTTTATGCATTGTCTTAAATTCTTTTTTTTTTAAAGAATTCTTTTCCTGCCAGGATCTTATCATGTCCCATTGTGAATAACATTCTCAGTCTTCTCCTTCTTCCCAGTCTTCATACATTTGTTCTATAATTCAATCTTCATTATCAAACTGCCCCAAGATATTTCTTTCATGGTGTTCATTTGTTTTTTAATTCAGTCTGCAACAATTTTGATATACACATTTTTGAACCTATCTCATTGCATTTTATCAAGCATGATTCTTATTTTATCTCCTTTGTATTTAACTATTTTCATGTTTTTTCTAACATACCCAGCTCTCACTTCCTTATAATAAAATGTATAAAGCATATCCTTATACATACCCATATTTAATTGGCAGGGCATTCATAACTTGAATCAAACTAGATAATGATGGATATGAATGATAATGATGATCATGAAGATGTGTTCAATTTAAAAGGTCACCTAATCAAAAATGACCCAAGGCTTTGATGTACAGATTATTAAAAACATCACAATAAACAAAATAATGAAATAACAGTAATGTAAATATATTGAGAAAATATATAGAAAAAGAACATTCTCCCAAAATAGGAAGGGTCAGGGTTAACTATATCTTTGAGGTGGGGGGTGGAAATGCAGTGACATAGAAGACCTATTGCCAGAGTCCTACTAGATACAATTATTTAGGACTTGGAACATGCTTATTCTACCAAATTTTATAGGATAAGCAGAGAATTTGCAAAAACTGATCCATCAGACCAATGAAGACCAATTGAGAATTACAGTTGACGCAGAATGTTTCTGCATGAATGGTTAGGGAAACACTTCAGTACAGTTGTCTGGAAGGGGCGTTGTTGTTACCTGAGATGCACCTTCTCAGATGGTAGAGACAGGATCCCCAGGTATGGGATATATTCAGCTCTGTTCAGCTATAGACTGAATAGAAAAACTGAAGACACACCCCATTTGGGCCACCATCTCCATTCTTGATTAAGTCGAGGTCTTATTATAGTCGCTGTTATCATTAGTTAGAAGCCATAGTTCAAATCATCCCATACACCCAAGATCATAGGGCCCAGAGAAAATGGATAGGACTGGATCCTGTCTCCACCATCTGAAAAGGTGCGTCTCAGGTAAGACCAATGCCCCTTCTCCAAATCGGTGTTGACAGAATACAGGCATGGGACATACCAAAGCAAATGTCCTACGGATGGGTTCTGGAGACTATTGAGAGCGAGTTTCTGACAGGAGCCTCTGTAATATCCTTCATCCAAAACCGCATCAGCAGAACTAAAAGAATCAAAGCAATAGTGTCTAATGAAGGGTGAAGGGTCACCGCCTGACATATCTCTTCCACCGAAGCCTGAGTAGTCCAAGCTATTGTTGTGATGGCGCTACATGTGAAGTGAGCTGTGACATGTGTCAGAGCAGGTAAATCTTGTTCTGAGTAAGCTTTAACAATGGTCACTCTAATCCACCTGCCTATGGAAGAAGATACCTTCTGACCCAGGGAATTCTGGTGAAAGGAGATAAACATAGCCTCAGTCTTTCGAAAGGGAGCTGTTCTCTATAGTATATGTGAAGGGCTCGCTTTACGTCTAGTGTGTGCCAGAGTCTCTCTCTAGGGTGAGATGGGTTTGGACAAAAGTTCAGCAAAACGAATTCTTCTGCTCTATGGAAGTAAGAATTGACCTTAGGAATAAAGGTTGGATCCAATTGCAGGACTGTGATTAGGATGGAAGATACAGAAGTCAGCTCTGACTGACAGAGCTGCCAGCTCCAATATCCTCCTGGCTGATGTAATGACCACCAGAAAAATTACTTTGTAGGATAGATATTGCAGGGTGACAGATCTCAGGGGCTCAAATGGCGAGGCCGTAAGGGTCTGAAGCACCTTGGAGAGATCCCAGATGAGGAGTCTATGTATCACCGCCAGTCTTAAGTTAGTTGTTCCTTTGAGAAACTGATGTATTAACGGAATCTGTGCTAATGAGTCTAGGTTGCCAAAAGACAGTACAGATGAAATTGCTGCCACCTATCTACCTAGCGTTGCGGGAGCAAGACCTCTGTCCAGACCGTCTTGTAGAAACTCTAATTCCTGGGTGACCGATGCCTTGGCAGGGTCAAAACAGAAGACCCTCCATGTGGCTTCGTAAATTTGAATGGTCAGTGGTCGTCTGTCTGCCTGGATGGTGTTGATGACTTGAGAAGAAAGATTGGCCCCCTTTAGAATCCTCCTCTCAAGTGCCAGGCAGCCAATTGGAGCCACTGTGTCTCTGGGTGTTGGATTGGCCTCTGGCTGAGAGAGATCATGTCAGGGGGAATCTGTCAGAGATCTCTTGGAACAGAGGGGATGCAAGTCCATTTGGAGTGATCCATTGTGGACCTGCTCAACCAATCTGCCCTGACATTCAGCACCCCTGAAATACGCTCTGCGTTGACTGATATTATGTTCTTCTCCACCCACATGCAGAGCTGAAAGGCCTCCTTCATTAAAGTTCTGGAATGTGTCCCCCCGATGATTGATGTGCACCTAGTGGCCACATTGTCTGTTAGAAGGAGCACATCTTGTCCTACAATTTGTGACTCAAATTCCTTGAGAGTGAGGTGGGCTGCCTGTAGCTCTAGCCAATTCATGTTGTTTTTTTAAGTCGGTAATGGTCCAAGTGCCCTGTGTGACCTTGTCCCGACAATGGGGCCCCCATCCTGACAAGCTGGCATCAGTAGTTATGGTTATACGATCCTGTTCTCTAAACAAGCACTCTTTGTCCAAGGCTGAAGAAGGTCCATCAAAGTAAAGATGATAAGACTTTTGGTGGTAATCTCACTCATACGGGTGAGATCCCCTTCTTTGCCTTCTGATACAGGAGCAAGAACCACTGTAGTTCCCAAGAGTGCATATGTGCCCATGGTACAACATCGATGCACAATATCATCTTGTCCAGCAGTTGAGACATTTGGATAGGGGAAGCCATCCCGGTAGAATGGAGATGACCCACTAACATTTGTAAGTCCTCCCATCATTGCTGGGAGAGAAAAACCACTTTGGCCTTCGTATCTATTATTGCACCGAGGTGCAATAGGCATGTTGTGAGGTAAAAATGGCTTTTTCCCAGTTGACTAGGAACCCATGAAACTCTAAAGCCTGCAGGGTGGTCCTCAAATCATATAAAACTTGATCTTGAGAGACCGACTGAATTAGGATATCGTTCAGGTAGGCCAATATCCGTATTGGAACAGTTCTAACGTGAGCTGTCAAGGCAGCCAGGATATTGGTAAATGTCCTGGGAGCTAATGCTAGACCAAACAGGAGGGCTTTATTTTGAAGGTGTTTGCCCACATAGTAAAACCTCAGATATTGACAATGGGAAGGTAGGATGGGGATACGCAAGTATGTCTCGGTGAGGTCTATTGACATTAAATAGTCCACATGTCTCACACTCTTCAAAACGGCTTGAAGCATCTTGAACCTGCGATAAATAAGGAAAGAATTTAGTCTTTTGAGGTTCAGAATAGCTCTCCAGCCCCCTGAAGCTTTGGAACCACAAATAGCATTGAATAGAAGCCATGCTCCTGCTGCTCCTCTGGAACCACTTCCACAGCTTGAATTGTCAGGAGCTGTTGAATTGCCTCCTCCATCTTCTTTGTCTGGAGGTGTTTGTTGACACAGGGAAGTGGATGAAAAATCTTGAGGGATGGAATCGGAATTCTGGGACAAGCCCCAACCTCGTTGTCTGTCTAACCCAGGCATCAGAGGTTGTTTGCTCCCTTTGGTCTGCGAAAAAACAGAGTCTGCCGCCAATGGGAGCCACAGTTTGTTCATTTGTATGTATGAAAGGGCCTGTTGGAGGGCCCTCAAAATGGCCATTTGCCCTGTGGTTGCGAACTTGCCTTGTAACAACCACTTTGCACCATGTGTTTTGTCACTGACTGAAGCTTCCTTGATTTTACTAGCCAGTTGTCCTATAGTATGGGACATGAAAGGGACGTCGATAAAAGGGTGAAAATCTTGTTTCTCCCTTCTTTGAAACCGACTGCAGGATCTTGTGTTTGTCCCTGGACTTGACCAGAACAGGGTCTAATGGGGCTTGCCACCCTTATACAGTGCTGATGCCAATTTCCACTTTCATTTGGTGTCAGCCTACCAATATCTGAGCCACAGCAAATGGCGAGCTACCATTGCTGATGACAATGAGCGGGATGCAAATTTCACAGTGTTCAATGTTGCATCTGCAGTGTATTCAGCTACTGCAATTACCTTATTAAAAACTTGGTGTGCTCTGGTGTTGCGGGTTGGTACTTGCTCCTGCATTTGACATAGCCAGATTAACGAGGCCCTGGTAAAGAAGGACGTCACTGTGGAAATCTTTACCGCCCATGCTGCTGCATGGTACGTTTTTTGCCAAACTAAGTCCACCTTCTTATCCTCGCCTTTAAGGACATCCTCTGCATCATTAAGTGTGGCTGAAGAGCAAGTGAGTGCTAGGAAAGGGTCATCTACTTCTGAAAAATGTAAAGCCTCGGCTAGTGGTGTACCCACATTGTAGAAACATTTGTCAAAAGCAATAGCATCTAGGCAAGACCCTGGGAAATCTAATTGCCTTTAGACCATGTTCAAAAATATTTTGTAGGGAATTGCTTCACTTTCCTCTTTTGGGTCTATGAATAGGGCCTCATTACTCCCCCTCTTATGTGTGGGTATTGGGGCCTCTTTGTTAACCACGAACCTGGTCACGCACTTGGCTTTGGCTAACAATGGCTTAAATAAATGAGCCTAATGAGCCCTTTGATTTTTCAGGTTCTGTGTCCTCCTCTGACAGTACCTCAATCTCACCTTCCTCAATTGAATAGTCAGATAGGTCGTCCTCTGAGGAGACCAGAGAATAAGGTTGGAGCACCACAGATTGTTTAGAGTCTGGCTCATGTTACTGCAGTGAGTAATGACTGGGATAGCACCTAACTGAGTGGGGGTAATAGTTTGCTGTGTTCCCCCCATCAGTCCCTGTCTAATCATCTGAGTGAACCATTGTTGCATCGCTATTGGCATTAATTGTACTCCTAAAGCAAGGGATGGATTTGGCACCTGCCCTAGTCTGTTGATACATTGGGACCAGTGGAGGTGGGAAACCAGGTACCATTGGAGTAGGGACACCCCAATGAGAGCAACCAGGAATTTCTGCCATCTGAATGTTTCTAATCAACTGTCCCTGATTCTCTGTACTTAAGCCTCCCCCCTGAGGTTCACCTGGATTACTTGACTCATACTTCCAGGCTATGTTATTCTCTCTGGGAGGGCTAAGTTGGGTGAACTTTTCTTGCTCTTGGTGGTGACAGGTTGTTCTGTTCCACCTGTCTTACCAAGGCATTGTGGAGCCTATGCTCAGCCTTCTCATCTGCCTTGGATCTCTTGGTTGTTCTGGCCTTGGCCCTAATTTTGTCTACCACCTCCTTAACTGAGCCCCTGGTTTTACAGGTTCATTTCCCCCTTCCCTTCTGCTGTTCGGAAGCCTGAGGTGGAGAAAGAGTGGCAGAGGAATCATCCATTGTTTAACTGGATGTGTTTTGCCCTTGAGGTTGTTAAGACCCTATATGAATAGTGTGTAATCACTATAAAAATAGAAGCTCCTATGCCCAGGTGATGGGGATTAATCTGTACTATCAGTGAGCAACCCCAGGAGAGAAGTTAAAAAACCTGGCCACTCTTCTATTGGCAGCAATCTCCCCGAGAGGCAGATTACCAACTTGAATTATATTTCCGAGGCCACTAAATGAAGGAGAAAGTCCTATGTTGAGCACTATGGCTGAGGCTCCGTTGACAAAAGAAAAACAACAGAAAAAGGATCACAGGACTGTTAAAAAAGTCGTGGCTATCTGATTCACTGGACAGACTGATTAAAATTTTCAGCCAGGCAGATAAATGTCAATAACAAGGCTTTTGGGTTCTCTTAGTCTTTCCAAATTGCCAGCTTTGTCTCTGAAATCACTTTTCAAAATAGCGCTCCCGCCAAAATTAACCGTTCCTATGACCACCAATAAAGTCTTGGAACAGTCACAGAGCTTCACTGCTCTGACTAGGCAATGCTCCCTTTTTGGGGGCAGGCTGCCTAGCAGGCCAATCAGCATTGGACGCTCCCAGTACCTTCCTCTAGGCTCTGGGTGCGATGTCGTTATTCTGTGAAATAGGCGCAAAATCGGAGCTCCATTAATCAGCTGGCAGGTGCGAAGCCATTTGTGTGCCTGCAGCTCTTTTTACTTCTTTCGAAGGAAGCACGAAGGCAAATTAAATCCTTTCATGCTTCTAGACCCTTTAGGACTGTTGGTGGAATTTTTCCAAAAGAAAACAAACAATTTTAAGCAAACAGTGTCCCTCTATTTGCTAAAAAACAGAAGAGCTATTAAACAGCTGTCTATCTCAGCCGAGACTGAATAGAAGAACTGGGAAAGGTGGCCCCAAAGGGGACATGTCTTCAGTTTTTCTATTCAGTCTATAGCCAAACAGAGCTGAATATATCCCATGTTTGGATCCTGGTGACACCTATCTGGAGAACTTCCAGTTCATTAACTGCACTGGTTATAGTTGGTTTTTGGGTGCAATTCAAAAGTTGCAAATGAGCATTTTTAAAAACCTGAAGAATTTTGTGAAAAGAGACAAAGAAAATATAAAAAGAAATCAAACTCTAGTACATTATTTGAAGGGACAAGGGATGTTATTTGAAGGATGGAATACAAAGTTGGTTTATTTGATCAAGTTTAAAATAGTTATGTTGCTATCTCTGGTAACCCTTAATGGACCTTTAGTGAAATGAAGCTTTAAACTTTCGGATTTTTAAATAAATAATAGATGGGATATAAGAAGAGATCTTTCATTGTATTTTAAGAAAAGGTGATAAGTTACTAAAATTATTTATACTGGTACAATGAAGGACAAAGTCATTTTTATATATTTCTTTTCTTTATTCTTTATTATCTTTTTCTATTTTATCTTCTATTTTTCTTTTGTGTATCTTCTATTTCTTAATTCTTTTAATTTAGTTTTTATTGATTTATTAATCAAATTTACAGTATATTGCTACTCATTTCAGCCAAAGTGACTCTGAAAAGTTCACAACATTATATAAAAAGTAAGAATATAAATATAAAATATAATATAAATATAGAATATAACACGGAGAATCAGTATGATCTAGTAGTAAAGACACCAGGCTAGAAACCTGGAAACTTTGAGTTCTAGTCCTCTAACCCATAGGCATGAAAGCCAGTTGGTTGACTTTGGGTCACTCATTCTCTCTCAGCCCCACCCACAAGATTGTTTTAATGGGGAAAATAGCTGAGTGTATGTTTACCACCTTGAGATGGGTTAAAAAATCTAAACTAAACTAAAATATTATATTATTAAATATACAACCTACAGTTGAAGGAAATAAAAAAGACCCCCCCAAACAATGGAGCTACCTAGATAGGTTTTCCAGTTTTTAATATTTGCCATAAAAAAGCCAGCATGAACCATTGGATACTTTGGATGGACTAATCAAATAGGCTCCCATTTCCCATAATAACAAAATTACAAGTCAATCAGAATAACCTGACCAAAGAACAGATGTTAATATTCCCCACAGATAACGCTGTAACTATCACAAGACAAAAAAACCCAGAAACAAGTGGAATTGCCTTAGTAAATCAGGCCCTCAGTGACCTACCCCAAATTACTATTGCCATGGAGACTGTATCTACTATTTTTCTACCAGGATTTGCAGTTTTCATCTTTTTCTCATATTTAGTAAATATTCCACCAAGATTCTCAAATGAGTTTGTGTGCTATGATTTTATGCTATTTATATAAAACCCACAGTTGCTCAGATAAATACTTTGTTCCATATTTCAGTCCCATATTTCTTAATACATCATGTAATCTATCTAAAAAAGGCTATCTTATCTTATTTGTTGCAAATCATTCATCAATACAACATCATCTGCATACCAAAGTTCATACACATTAATATCCTCAACCGACATAAGTCTAACATCCCCACAAGCATTCCTTATATTTTTTATCTGAAGGATATCACACTTTCTTCTTTTTATTCTTTATATTTATTCTCACCCTTTTATTACCATAAAAAAGAATGAAAAGGAGTATATGTGTTATATTCTTAATAACATTCTGTAATCTCTCTCCAACTTAATCTTTATGTGGAACATTCTATAAATTTAACCTAATCATTTTAACATATTCTTACTTTAAGTCAATAAATATAAAATATATTTTATTTCTCACATTTATGTATTTTCAAGGACATGCTGAAGAGAAAAATATGAGCAATACACTCCCTCCCTAGTATAAAGTAGCACTACAGTTCTAATATTTTGCTAACTGTTAACTCTCATACTGACCTAAATCATAATTCTGACACCTTTCTAGGCATATGGCACTAATTCACATTTCTGGAAATATATGTTAACCCTTTCATTTATAATTAAAACTACATCTTTGTTTTCCTACATATACCCATCATTTACTTTATAAGTTCCCAGTTAATACTTTTCTCTATATTTCAGGCACATGGTATATCTATCTGGAAAACTTTCTAGTTAATACTTTTCTCTATATTTCAGGCACATGGTATATCTATCTGGAAAACTTTCTAGGTTGGCCAGGTCAGGAGATAAAATATTAAGCTCTACTTTATTGATATAGACTATAGAAACATCATCTGGAATGTCTCCTCCCTTCTTCTTATGTCAAAGAAAATTAAAAAAGGAGTATTTCTGACTGCTACATTCTTTCTCCAAGATAATTTCTACAGCTATTATTTTTCTTTCATTCATTTTAGTTGTTAATTTATGTTCTTTATCTCTTTCAGTCCAAATTATATTCTTTCATAAATCAATTTTGTCATTAAATGAGCTCATAGATATTAACCTCTACCTCCCATCATAGCTTTGTTCAACTGAGGCTTTTACATAGACATTTTTGTAACACCGAGAAAGGATACAGTAGGTTACTAACCTTAATTTGTCTATGCCATATACAACATCCCTCTTAAAGGTAAGAATAATACTAGTTGTTTTTGGCATATTTGGACCAGTATAGATATCCAAAGTCCAGATTTACTCAAACATGTTCATATTATTCTAGTGGATTACTTACATCTCCCCATATAGTGAAATTTATTTTTTATCAGTGGAATTATCAGTGGAATTTTATTTGCAGATAAACAGGGGCACAACTCATTTATAATACATCCCTTCCTGCCAGAATCTGTTACTATGAGTGGTTAATAATATAAATTATTTCTTAGGTATTTATTGATTTTGATGTTTATCTGACATACTCCTTGACCCAGTGTTAACTATACTATTACTCACCTTGCTCTCAAAACCTTGACAGTACAAAGGACAAAGTAGTGAAATATCATATCAGTACTTTTAATAACAGACAGGTCTCTGAACACATTTAATATCCCATTAAAATTAGTATTAATATTCCCTTACTGTGGATGGATGACTGAGTTGGACAGGCTTCCAAAAGGGCTAAATTAAGCAACATTTTTCTTCCATGAAAAATAGTAGGCATGAGAGGAATGAAATTTTAATCAAAATTAGAGTAGGGTAGTACAAAAACCTTCTTCCACATAAAAGTCTCAATCTAGCCTAATCCTGCATTTTGGTTGATTAAAAAAAAATCCATGAACCACAATTGATAATGCTGAGATTCTAGCCCTTTACCATAGCACAGAAGAAAATTATAACCAGAGATTTCCTTATTGATTATCAGTTTATACCAAGAATTATTCAAACTGGTTAAAAACTCAGTTTAATTTGAATAATACTGGAATAATTATATATCAGCATCGGAGGTGGTATTCAGCAGGTTCTGATCAGTTCTGGAGAACCGGTAGCAGAAATTTTGAGTAGTTTGGAGAACCGACAAATCCCACCTCTGATTGACCCCACCCCCATCTATTGTCTGCCTCCCAAGTCCCAGCTGCTTGTCTGGGTCTTCTTTTGTTGCCCTGCACAGGAGAACGGAGCTGGAAAGCAGGTTAGTGGGGTGAGGAGGGAATGGAGATTTTGCAGTATCCTTCTCCTGCCATGCTGACCAAGCCACGCCCACAGAACCATTAGTAAAAATGTTTGAATCCCACCACTGATCAGCATAAATATATTCAGTTTTCATTAATTTAACAGTACGTGCAACTCATTTTTCAAATTCTGGGTTCACATATCATGATGAAATAGGCTTGAAAATAACTTTGAGAGATAGAAGAGACACAGCTTAGACAACAGTATGGGAAATCTGAGCACAAAAAAAAAGGATGGGAGTAGAGAAAGGGTCTTAAAAGGGACCCTCCCTCATTTCCTGGAAAATAAGGCGTTGGGGGGAGAATTTGCTTTCAGACTTGTAAGATTCGGTTACTGTAACCTTACAATAAAGGTAGCATTAGTACTCAGGTTTTGGGTTTCCCATCTGGACTATCTCATAAGTATGCAAAGTTATTGGGTGATTTGTTTGGTTTTAACAGCACATGCTGTGAAGCCAAACATTGTAGCTTATAGACTATACTTTGCAGTAAAAGACTTAAGATTTGATTATTCAGGTTTAAATATGGAGGAAATATTGTATGATCTTCTGAAAAACATTCCAATCTAACAATGACTAGGACTGTGCTACTGGATACACCTTATTCAGACTCATCTCTGAAGGTGGAAGTTTAAAAAAGCAAAATGGTATTTGAAGTACTATGATCACTGCTAAAACATACAAAGTGATGGTGCTTGGATCTGATATAACAGTCAGCTTGCCTCTTTTAGCCCTTCCTGCAGATGCCATGGAATAATATTAGGTACTTTGGCTTAGATTTCATTTATATAAAAGAATCACTTTGAAACAAGCTGTCTGGTAAATTAATTTAACAAACAAGCAAATAAAATGAGACTGAATGGAAAGCTACAGCCCGTTCTGATCGGATTCATCAGCCCTTGCAAAGTTCCAATGTCATTCTAGTTAGACAGACATTGTTAAACACATATGCCAGGAAGAAAATAAATAAACTTATGCTGTGCTATGTAAGCAGCCATGTTGGGGAGGGAGCAGAGGTAAAATATTTATTTCAGTGTAGATAAACTCTCAGCTGAGAGTGACTGTTTCCTTAATTAATATCTCTGTTGATCTGACACAAGGGCCAGATCATCATTCCAATCAGAGTGATTCTGGTGGGCAGATTACCATTCTTATTCCCAATTCACTACGTTTTAGATGCATGATCATGAGAGAAGAAGGAGACTGCTTTCTCCAGTCTCTGGCTATATAGGGATATTAAGGAAAGGCAGAATTTAAGAATTGCTGGGAGTTTTGGTGATACTGCAGAAATCCAGAGAACGTATGCTATCTGCCATGGTCCCAAATGGATACATAGTAAACAAACAAGGAGTTTTCTAGTAGAAAATACAGATAGAGTGTGAATCCATCATTCTAAGTTTGATAGTTCAAATGGGAATCAGAGCTTTCTAAGCTCATCTGTATCCCTTTCCTGGGTTGGTTCTTCGGATGTCTAAAACAGAGAATGACTACTTATCTTTCATTCTCTCCTGTTTGGCTTATAAGGCTCTCCTCACTATACCCTAATCATGATGGCACCATTCAGGTTAAATGCTTCCTCAGATAGAACCCTAACCTCAGCAAGAAAATCACTACTTTTTAAAAATATCTCACAGATGTTGGATCAAAGGCATTTTGCATTGCAATCTAATTCCAATGTATATTATATTTTTAAATCAATCAATAGCATGCTATGCTTCCAGCTAATCATTACTACTAATATAATGTAAGAATAATATAAGGAATGATGATACAATCAAAATGTAGCAATAAAAGGCAAACTTTGAGAATGCTACAGAGTATATTTAGGAAGGAAAGGACAAATTCAGTTATTGATTCAGTTATTGATCCAATTCCTGATCCCACTACAACAAATTAAAGACTAAGAAATTCTTTTATCATATGAATCAATGGAGGAAACTTGGCATCCTCTTAATTAAAAAAAAACAGAAATAAATTCTAGCAAATATATTTCTATATACTACCCATAGATGCATTTCAGCACAAAACTGGATTCAACATTTTCACTCCATTTATAATTGCCTACTCATTGAGCCAACAACAGCTTTTATTTAATTAAATATATTATCAGAGTAGCCAGCTATCACAAAATTTTACTGTAGGTAACTTATTTCAATCCTACCCTGGACAGTGTATGTCTGATACCTCCAAAATGAATGATTCCTGGTAAGTCACCACCCTGATTAATTTTTTCTTAGAAATAGATAAAAGTATCTCATCTGGAAGCAAAGTATATTATGTCCAATGTTCAAAAAGGGCAAAAGGAAGAACCCGCCAATTATAATTAGTCTGCCAGTTACTTGTTCTAAGGTTTATACCAGACATCTGAATAAATTGGAAGGAATTTATCTGGGAGGAAGAAACAAAATTCTTCATTCCAGGGGAGGCAGGATTTCAAAAAGGAACAAACACAGTGTATTTGTGTGCCACTTTGAAGGTTCTATTTCAAAAATATATCAGTGGTCCTACAAATAATATGCATTTATTGTTCTTTCCTCGGTCATTTAATAATAATATGCATTTATTGTTCTTACCTTGGTCATTTATTCAACTTGACTATGGGAAAAAAATACTGAAAACAGTGCTCCCTAGGCACCTGCTGAAATATATTGGTATTACAGCAGGACAAGAATGGGCCCACAACAATCTTTGTCAGATTCAAGCAGCACTGTTTACTTATGTCCTTATTTAACTTTTGCATGAATGATATTGTAATGCTTTTGAGGTCACTCAGTTTTCTTTCCCATTCACTTAATGGAGGAAATATTTTAATGTTAATGTATGTTCATGATATGGCTCTTGCAATGTTGTGTCTTTATTTAGACAGACACTACACTTATATGTTTATACATAAGCATCACTTCACAGGAACAAAATTGCAGCTCGTCATTAAAGCCTAAGATTTATACATGAAGCAATATAATTGATCTATAATCTATTTCTCAGCTTGGTTCCATAATTGTATGTAGAGGTTTTCAGAGATAAACAAGATAAAAACTTGTACTGCAGTACAAGCTCCACCCTTTTAGTGTTTGATCATGATACTGTCCTCAAATACACAAGGTGCAAAAGTGTATTGTGACTGGAATGGTTGCTTCATCATTTTGACAAAATCTCAGTTTACTGTGGAAGTCTCTGAAGCTGACTTTGAATCCACCCCTCAATCTGAGATAATGCTATTCTTATTGCTCATCATAAAATTCAGTCAAAAACTTGTAGAATGAAGAGATAATAAATAATGTACTTGAATAAACAGTATAGATATCAAGATGTAGGAGTTAAAAATTCATAGTTAAGTCAGGTAGCTCAATTTTCATTTTTCAGTTCCTCCCTCCAATTATTTGAGAACTAAAGCACTATCAGAAAAGATACATCAGTAGACTTTGCTTAAAACTTTCCTCTTTAGCAACTGTTCAAAAATCACAACAGTGCTGAAGAAGGAACTTTACAACTGGTCCTCACTCTTATGACCATCACAGTGTTCTGTGATCATGAGATTACCATTTATGCATTTCACAGTTGGCTTTTGACAAATAGAGTCAATGGAAAAGCCAGCAGCAAAATCGGCAAGTTACAGTCACATGTTGTCTTGCTTAACAGCTATGTTTTTTAGCAATGGAATTCTTGGTTCCAATTATTGTTGTTAAGCAATGACTACCTGTAACAAGTAACTTGTGTATGATTCTATCACAATGTCTAAAATGAAAAATGAGAAACACAAAGATTTTTGCATCTTCAGTTTGTATATCTTCAGTACTATTCTTGTAATATTATAACAGGAGCAGAGTTCATTAATGGAACTGTTATTTGAAATAATAATTCCAATTGGTCAGAGCTACATTTTATGTTCCCATCATAATGGAAGATAGTATTGAAAATGGAAAGAAGAACCAATTAATTAATAGCTCAATTCCACTGCAGGAGAAATATTGCAATAAACTAGAGTGGGTGGCTGCTATTACTATGGCATTTATGAGGGCAGCAAACCACCATATCATCTTGCTACCATCACCCATTTCAAGGTCAGTCAGAAGGGCAGCATTTCCTCCTTTCATTTATAACAAGGAAACAAGATCAAGGTAGCAAAAGTGATGGTTTGCTGCTGTCCCATTGGCAGTGAATGGCTCTTCAATCATCTCTCTTTCTCATCCACCAAATCTATTTTCTAATGAAAGTAGCCCAAAATTATAGCACGGAATAAGAGAAGAACAGCTAGTGACTGTGATAAGAACCTTTGAGTTGTTAACTAATTCATCTCAAAATATTGGCAAGGACTTAGTATTTGGTCTAAGACTAATTGATATTTTCACAGATTCTAACTCTCCAAGGATGGGTGTAATATTGACCTGCCTGCTGGAAAGATTATGAAAGAACTCATATTAAGCATTTTGAATGTTCCTAAAGTGCCATATTTTATTTTATTTATTATTAGTCTACTTTTCTCACACATGTATAATTTCACACTGATTTCCAAATATAAAAAAATACATGGCCCAATCACTTGATTCTGGAGAAAATGTGAAGCTTTTATCTGTAAATACAGTGAAAACATATTAAAAGGGGGATGGGGGAAAGCACAAGGTGTGTCTTGCTAGTTTTCACTCCCATGCTCCAAACACTCCTGTCTGTGATCTATTGTGCCTTTCTAAGCTTGGGAGCGAGGAGTACAGAAAGTCTGACAATATTGATTTAACCACCCTAATTAATATAAACATGGCAAAGTGGAACATTAAATAATATATTTAGCTGCTTGAAAGACAAGAGGAGTGCTGCAGGAGGGTTGAATAAAAGAAGGAGGCTTTTGATGTATGTGTAGCTAGGTCTCTCATATGTAAATAAAAATGGCCTCTGTATTATGCCTTATCCAAATATTTTCATTTACGATCACAGGTTGAGAGGAGAGGTTGACAGACTTGGGCTCTTCAACTTTCAGCCTTCGCCCTATAGCCCCTAAAGGAACAGGATATGAGAGAAAATGTGGAAGGTAAAGTGCATGTTATTTACACCCTCTTCTCTAACCTTGCCTTGCCATTAGTTCATTTGTAGTTGTTTCTATACCATTGGTCTAGAGCACAAGTTTACATCTGAGTGCCATAATTTTTCTTAGATTTCTTGTGCTCCGGAAAAACAAGTATTTTCCTAAAAACAGCATTCCAGGTCCTGTAAGTCAAAATCTTAAAGAAATTGAAACGTGCCATTTCCTTCAGTCAGGATAAACTAATTGAGTATCAAGACTGCGATTACTTATATAGGCAATCCAGGATAAGAACATCTAGCCTGTGAACCACTAGTACTTAAAAATAGATTTCATATTACTAGAAATGGTTGGTGATGATCTTCTTCAAGTCAATATTTCCATAAACATTTAAAAACTGACTACTAAAAATGTGTAGCTTCAGTGGATCATAAAAACATTGTGCGGCTTTAGCAGCTCATTGGCTTAAGGTGGAAGAACACCATTTGCCAACTCATGTCAACAACAATAACTGGAATGAGAAGTTTCCTGGCAGAAATTGGCACCTACTCTAGGAAGGAATACTTACAGATAAACTATTACAAAATCAAGGAAGTAGTATTTGCTAAAAGATCAAAGAGACATAGATGACCCTAGATGATAAGGAGATTGAACAAGTTAAGTCATTTAAGTATTTGGGGAACCAGTTTATTGAAACACATATAGCATCAACAAGAACAATGGCTTCCCAGTCAGTCTGTCCTATAAATATATCAGAGAAGGCATATTGTGGGTACCATCTGGCAGGACTACATTTGGTGGGTCCCAAGAAGAGGTTTTTCTCTGCAATGGCATTGGCCCTATGGAATATTCCTCCCCCCACCCCACATTAGATTAGCTCCATCCTGCTATCATTCAGAAAGTCCCTGAAGATCTGGTTATGTCTTTAGGCCTGGGGAATCAAAAATATTCTAAGATGACTTCATTGCAATTTTTTAAAAAAATAAATTTTATTGATTTTTACAATTAAAACAGACCAACAACACATATATAAATGTAAGAAAGAAAAAGAAAAGAATGAAGAAGAAAATAGAAGGAAAAAGATAGAAAACAATTAAAAACATTTTCATCTTCAACAGTTTGTGAGACCTCCTTTTTATCCTTATTTTATGCCATATACACGCTTAATTCTTACATATATCTATATATCACTGCTACGATTCTACCCTATCCTCTTTTAGTGTGAAATCTATCTTTGATCTATCCATTTGTACCAGCAGTTCCAGCTGTTGTAGTATATTGAAGTGTCTTTATTTTTTAATGCCAGGGTTAATTTGTACCTTTCTGCACAACTTGAATTTTTTTGAATAATCATCTCCTCTGATGGAACATGAGGCTGTTTCCAACATTGTGCAAAAACCCATCTGGCCGCTGTCAAAATATGTATTATTATATATTTCACTTTTTTTGGTATTTATCAAAGATCCCTAATAGAAAGGACTCTGGTTTGAATTCGATCTGTTCTCTTGTCATTTCCTCCAGCCAATTTCTAATTTTCTGCCAATATTTTTGAGCTTCTGTACAGGACCACCACATATGGAAGAATGTTCCCTCTTTTTTTTTTTTTTTTTTGCATTTCCAGCAATTCGGACTCATATTGGGGTGCATCTTCACTAATCTCGAAGGAGGAAGGTGCCATCTATAAAACATTTTATAGGCATTTTCTTTGTATGCTACCAATTTTGTAATTTTATTATTCCTACCCCAGACCTTTTCCCATTCTGTTATGGTGATACTACATCCTATATTCCTACTCCAGGCTACCATGTTCCCTTTTACAATTTCTTCTTCTAGTTCTACTTCTAATAAATAATTGTAAAATTTTGTTAAATTTTTTTTGGCTGATCCTAATCAAATTTTATCCAATTGCTGGAGTTTATTGTTAATATCTATTGTTTATATCTACTTTGAATTTGAAAATATGTCCACTGATCAATTTTTAATCCCCAATCTTGGAGTTCTTGCCACGATTCAGATTTCCTTGTGTATCCAATAGGTCCTTATATTTAATCATTTTAGTAATATCCAGGTTATTTGGATGAATCATCGCCTCCATTGTTGAGATTCAAATTGGTATTTTTAAATAATGTTTTTTCCGTATTTTCTTCCAATTAGTCAGTAATGAATCTCTGATTAGATGTCTATGAAAATATATCTGGGTAGTTTTCCCAACATCCCATAGAAAAGCATGCCACCCCCTCTGTAAGTCATGGCCTTCTAAGAATAATATTCTCTTATTGGTTAAATTCACCCATTCCTTCAACCATACCAAAGAGGTTGCACTATAATACAACTCCCAATTTGGAAGTGCCAGCCCTCCCCTGCTCTTCATATCCTGCATAGCCTTTAAGTTTATTCTAGGTTTTTTCCCTTGCCAGATGAATTTTACAGTTATTTTATTAAGTTCTTCAAAAAAAAAATTTGTGTACTTTGATTGGGATCGTCTAAAATATGTAGAGGAATTTTGGAAGAATATTTATTTTAATAGCAGCGATCCTGCCTAATAATGAAAGTTGCAGCTTGCCCCATGTTTCTAAATCCTTCTTTACCTGTTGCATTAATTTATCATAATTATTTTCCTTAAGTGTCTTACAATGTGCTGTCAACCATATTCCTAAGTATTTAACTTTATCACTTGTATTCCCATAACTTCTTCTAGTTCTAATTTCTGTTTTTCTGTTAAATTTTCGGTCATTAATTTTGTTTTCTTCCTATTAATTTTTAGTCCTGCTACTGCTCCAAATTGTTCTAATTCATTCATCAATTTTTGTCCTTTTTCTATTGGTTCTTCAATGAAAAAAATCATATCATCCGCAAACGCTTGCAACTTATATTCTTCTTTCTTAACCTTTAATCCTTTTATGTCTGGGTTCTGTCTAATTTGCGTTAATAATGCTTCTAGTGATAATATGAAGAGCAGGAGTGAGAGTGGGCAGCCCTGTCTGACTCCTTTTTCTATTTTTATTGGGCAGGTATATTCCCCGTTTATTATAATATTCGCCTGTTGTTATCATAAATGGTTGTTATAATATTTTCAAATTTGGTACCTAAATTCATATTATAAATTTTTTGGATTAAAAATTGCCAATTTAAATTATCGAAGGCCTTCTCTGCATCTAAAAACATAAGTGCAATTTGTTTTTCGGGGTGGGCTTTGTAAAATTCTAAAACATCTAATACTATTCTTAAGTTATTCCTGATTTGTCTGGTTGGAAGAAATCCATTTTGGTTTTCATGTATATGTTCATTTAACATCCTTTTTAGTCTACTTGCTATAATAGAAGTAAATATTTTGTAATCAGTATTTAACAATGAAATCAGCCTATAATTTTGTATATATCGGGGATCTGAATCCTCCTTCGGGATCAGAGAAATCAATGCCCCCCTCCATGAATCTGGCATCCTGGCTGCCAATAAAACGTCATTAAAAACTTCCACCATAAAAGGTCCTATTTGTTCTGCTATTGCCTTATACAGCTCCCCTGGGATCCCATCTGGTCCCAGGGATTTGTTGTTTTTCTGATTCGCTATTGCTGATTTCAATTCGAACCAAATAATGTCTTTATTTAATAATTCTTCCATTTCTTCCCCAATTGCTTTATCCTTCATTTCATCTAAATAGCTTCTTATCCTATCTCCGTTAATTTCTTCCTTTTTATATAACTCTTCGAAGTACTTATGGGCAATTTCTTTTTTCTGTTCTATCTCCTGTTGTATATCCCCTTTCCATCTATTAGCTGGTATATCAATCTTTTTTCTTTCTTTTTTTAAAATCTGTATGATAGCCATCTCCCTGGCTTATTGGCATGCTCAAAATAAGTTTGTCTAGTTGTATTCAAATTTATAATCATTCTCTCTTGTTCAATTAAATTCAATTTATGTTTAGTTATTGTTATCTGATTTTGCAATTTTGAATCCTTTAGGTACTCTGTAATTGAGTTTCTAATTCCTTAATTTTTTGTTGTAATTTGTTTTGCTGGGCATATTTTTCCTAATTCCTCTTGGCATTATAAGAGATTGTTATACCTCTTATTACTGCCTTCATTGTATCCCAAATGTTTTGTTTCGTAGTTGCTCCATTATCATTTTCCTTTAAGAAATAGTTTAATTCCTCCTTGAGTTTGTTGATATATTCTTTTTCTCTTATTAACTGTCCATCTTATTTAATATCCATCTTTTCTTGGGTTTTTTCCTACCCTTCCATATTATCTGAATTGGATTGTGGTCTGCCCATTCATTGGGTAGAATTTCAATCCTTTTTATCTCATTTGCTATTTCCCCATTCATCCATGCCATATCAATTTGTGTCCATATTTGATGAGGATTTGAATAGAATGTAAATTGTTTTTCCTCAGGATGTAATCTTCTCCATATATCAATCAAATTTAACTCCATCATTTCCATGCATATTTTGGGAAGCTCTCTTTTTTTCCCTTTGTTCCTTCCCCCATTACTGTGGTCTTTTTGATAATCAGCAATAGAATTAAAGTCCCCTATAATACAAATATTTCTTTTTTCCAATCCTACTGTTTTTCCATAAAGATATTTAAAAAACACTTTCTGATCTCCCTTCGAGGCATAGATTACCACTAAGAGAACTGGGATGGCCTTAATCCAGATCTGCAAAACCAGAGTTCTTCCCTCAGAATCCGACCATATTAAATCAGCTTTCAAATCCTCTTTAACATATACTGCAATCCCTTTCTTCCCCACCGCGTCTGCTGGTGCGGTGAATAGCTTCTCTGATTTCGGACATTCTAAGTATTTTTCATCTGATTTCTTTATATGAGTTTCTTGTAGACATACTATATCAGCATTTTGTTTGATTAGTTTGGCTATTATCCTTTCCCTTTTTATCATCAAGTTTAAGCCATTTATATTAATTGATAGAAGTTTCTTTTCTTCTTCCATTTAATAAGTTCTGTTTCGCTCTTTGTCTTGTAATGGCTCTGGTCTCTCCTTGTGCCTGAAGATGTGTCTTACTTTCTTCTCTCTCCTGTTGTAATTTAGTATTTCCTTGATTTCCTAAAGTTCCATCTCTGTTCGTATGATAGCCTTGATCCTCCTGGGAGTCCATTATCAGTTCATCCTTACTGCTCTGGTCTTCTGGGCCTTCCAATCGCTCATAAAATTCCTGGGCCTTTTCCATGGAGTCTATTTTGATTTTCCTTTCGTCCCAAGAAACTAACATCCCCTCTGGGATTAGCCATTTAAATACAATTCTTTTCTGATTTAGGTAAGCTGCTAAGAATTTATAATAGCTTCTTTGTTCTCTTACTCTTCTTGGTATTTGTTTGAGAACCAAGACTTCTTTGCTTTTATACTTGATTGTTTCATCTCTTGACATCCTATATATGATATCCCGGACACTCCTTCTTGCAAATCATATATGGACTTCTCTTGGGCATTTGTGGCATCTCGCATAATTAGTGCTAATCCTGTAAACTTCATCAAACTCCCTCAAGATGTCATCTTTATCCTTTTCCAATAGTCCAGCCAATATTCCTGCCATTAGTTGTTCCAAGTCGTCTTCTTTGGATTCCACTACATTTTGGAATCTCAAGTATGTAGCAGCCTTATCCATCTCTAGGTAGACCAGCAAATCCTCCATCTCTTTACTCACATTCTTTAATTCTTCGTCTATCCTTTCTAATTTCCTTTCAGTTTGTTCTGTCCTTTTCTCTACCTCTTTTATTGTTGCTTCATTTTTCTCCAAGGCCTGCTGTAATAATCCAACTTTGTCCTCTACTTTGGAGACGTCCGCTTTCATTTCTGCTTTTAATTTCCCCCTCTCCTCTTTTAGTTCATTGATATCTGCTCTCGTCTCATTATGGTTTTTCATCGTTTCTTGCAGCTTCTTCATCGATTCCTGTAAAGTCAGCAGAATTGATTGGATGTTGGCATTCAAGATGTTAGCTTGTTTCTCCATTGGTAATGTTTCTTCAATGGCTTTTTGGGCCATGGGCGAAGCAGTTGCCGATGTAGTTGTTAACGCCGGAGTGACCTTTCTTCCAGTTTTCAAAGCTGTAGTTGTTGTGGAAGTCATTTCTTTTAAGATTTGTTTCTGTTGTTGTAATATATTAATTTTATTATCCCAAATTAACATTCAATATTAGAATCTCTATATTAGGATTGACCGATGTCTAATTATTTAATCTATCTATCTGCTGAATAGCTGTACTTTTAGCTAATTACTGGAGTATAAGTTCTTATAAATAAAAATATCATCACTGTATTATTTTAAATCCAAATTCTAAATCACATATATAATTTTGTAAGGGCTCAATGTTCAGCCTCTATACATAACTTCATGTAATAAAAAAATATATGAATATTATATCCAAATCCCACTATATTTAAATATTATAAAAAAATATATGTATTATCTAACCTTATTTTAAATATTCTTAAACACAAACAGTATTACATTCGTCCCCAAGTGGATTAGTTGTGATCGCACAATGAATTAATAAATCACTTAAATCAGTTAATTCAATTATTTAACAATCAATTACAACAATCAATTTTCCTTTCCCCAGTATACATATTTATAATCATTATAAAGAGAGATTGAAGAAGGAGAGATAGTTCATCATAGTGCCGGATGGTGGGGGAATAAAGAAAAAATAAAGAAAAAAATGAGCAAATGTATACCGGAAAAAGGGAGTAACAAAGGGGAAATAAGGAATTTTAAAGTAAGTTTTTAGTTTTCCATCTCTAAGTTTTTGAGCTTACACTCCAAATGCACCAGAAGTGGGGAGGTAAGAAATCCTGAGTAGTGATTGTAATTACATGGTTTCTCCACACATTCGGAAGCTTCCACTTTTACTTTTGTCTTAGTGTTCCTAAGTGTTCCTTAGTGTTCAATTTTCCTGATTTTCTTCAGATGGAACCACTTCCTCAGTTAGATCAGTATACTCCCTGAAGGGCAGTTAAGAGGTTTACATCAATTATATTGTTATGATAACTTCAGGGTTTCTAAGTATCACCTGTGGCGCCACACTGCCTCTTTCTGTCAGCTCTGATCTTCCTGTCTCTGATTTAATAAAGTCTTTCAGCATAAAAAATGAATGAAATAGTCCAAATCCTCCTCACCTTCCAGTCACCTTCCAGCTGCTAGATTCCCTTCTATTAATATCGGTGTGGTATATCTCCCAACCTCGTAATCTTCCCTTTCCCTCATTATTGTCCTCTATCTTTCTTCTGTCTGCCAACCCCCTTCACTTTCACTTGCCTCGCATCTGTTTTTTGGCCGTTTCCTTTTAGGGCTCCGGACAGACACTTGAAACAGCCTTATAAGAGTCTATAGCATTCCAATCATCCTCTCTGCCGCTAATTTTCTCTGCCACACTCTTCACTAATGATCCCACAAACTGTCACTCACTCACTTCTTTACATCGGTGTCAGTCCAGACTTCGGAGCAGCCATTGATAGGCAGCTGTTTCTTGCTTGTTGGGCTCTGGAGGGCTCCTCTTCGCTGCAGGGGGTTGCCTTCCCCACACTGCAGCCCAAGTTTCCTCCACGCCGGCACGAATCTCTCCGGGACTCGTGCACCCTCAAAGGATTGTACCAACCACAAAAAGAGATTAACTGAACCCACAGACAGGCTTCTGCACCTCTGTTCATCCTTGCCTGACCATCGGAAGTCCCTTCATTGCAATTTTTATGTATTTGCTGTTCTATTGATTGATGTATGCTATTCAGAATCATTTTTATGACATGCGCAGCTATATAAATGTGATCAATCAATAAATTTAGTAAGGATGATTTTTAAGCACTTATTTTGCAGCAAAAAAACAAGCCCTTCTTTGTACAGACCACAATTTTATTACCTAAAGCTTTTAAGAATGTTTTAAGCCATGTATCATGACAAAGTTCTTGAATACCTTTGCTTCCTGTGAATTGCCTTTTTTGTTTTCAAAATACTTAATTTATTTTTTTCAGATTCCATTTCTTAACAAATTTGTAGATAATACTTGCCAAAATATTTGTATAAGTTTCTTCACTCACCCAACCTTATAAAAAAAAAGTCTACAAAAATAATTCACCTGCCAAAAAATTGGATAGCTATCAAGAGACATGATCTGTGCTACGAATCCATGTTGGTAACAGAGTAAGATAAATCCTCCCTCTTCAATCAATTTGAAAATGCAAACCATGAAGACTTAGTATAGTGGAAGGGATAAGGGTTAGGTTAAGGGTAAAAGCAAGGTAAAGGTAAGGAAAGGTAAGGAAAAGAAGGGAAAGGCTTCTATCAAGTGTTAACTAGACAAAGAGTGGAGCAATCCACCTTACTGTTTGATTTATGAAATGTTTATGAGGAAGATTTTTTCTCCTTCCTAGTTAGCACAGAAATAAAAGGAATAGATTGGTGAAGAGAAATCCAGAAAACTGATCCTTTGCCATGGCCCATTCATTCATTTCATTTCATTTCATTTCAATTCAATTCAATATTTCCATAGCCACCCAACTTAACCAAGTAACTCTGAGCAGCTTACAATTCTAAAATTCTAAAACAATGAAACACATCAAAACACTGAAAACATGCACAAAATAAATAAATATCACCACTTTCCTGGAATTTGTATGGCATTCATAAATAAATATCACCACTTTCCTGGAATTCCTGGAATTCCTGATTATCAGCAAACCAAATAAAATAAATTAATTAATAAATATGATATCCTCCAAAGTTTTCCAACATCTATATGAAACTACTGATTTATAGCTGGATGCTTTCAGTGTGTTGAAGGCATTCACTCTATCTCTCTTTTTTTAAATAAAAGTTTTTATTTTTATTTTTTACACATCTCTTCACGTGGGCAACATGATTCCAGATTACAACGTTTATACATAGTCATAATTACATTTTCAACTTTCTTATTTAATATCACATCAAATTATTATCCACTCCACTAATCTTTAAATAAGTTTTCATTTCATATTTCAATTAATTGATTAAATATCAAAATCATTTCATCCTCACATATATTTTCAATTCTTTATCCCCTATTATTTCCCTTTTCAGCTTACCACCTATTTTATTTTACATTAAACATTGTTATCTTCATTAACTTTCTCTAGACAGATATATAGTAAACAATCAAAAAAGAGTAAGAATAAAGTAAAATTAATATATTTGGATCCACATGGTATATTCCCCCAATCTACAATATATCTTATATTTATTCCAGATATATTCATATAACCATTTCATATTTTTTCTTTGTTTCCACTTAGCCAAAATTTACCCATATAATTTTAATAAATTTTCATTCCCCTACTTTTAATTATAATATGATACCCGCATTATAAATATTTTACATTCCAATATAATCCCTTCTAATTCATCATATTTTTACTTTCTCATATCCTTTATATAATCAATTACATTTTCTATTTCATGCATACAACAAAGAAAGGAAAAAGAGAACATTAAGTTTCCCTTTTTGCTTCCCTTTAACCAATTTTAACCTATAAAGTTTATAATTCACATTTTTAAATCATAATAGCATATTCTCCCATGAGCTGTTCAGAGCATCCAGTAGTGGGAGGTGCTTAATTTGTGGAACGCTCCTCCTCCTCCACGGTCTCCTCCCCAGCGTTCCCCAGTTTTGGCTCAGCCTCGTTGTGGATAAGCAGTGCTTTTTGTTTTTCCTTGGCTGAAACAGGAGTATACTCAGCACGTTTGGATATAGTCCAGTTCGTTGTTGTTGTTTTTTCAGGCTTTTAGCCTCCAAATCACATTACGATCTCCCGACATTAGCTCTCTCCATTTGGTCGTCAGAGATCATTCACATTTTTGGGCAGCGCTGTTTCACGCCCGAAGCGGTGATGGCTCCGGCATTGCTCTGAGCCCCCCCATCTGCTTGTTCTACCCCCTGACATTGTGATTCCGCATTGCCTTTCTCTATATCGGCAATAGTGGCATGGGCGTTTTCGCTCTCATCCGAGTCGTATCATTTGATTTTCCCCCTCAGAATGCCGTCTTGGTGTGGAAAGCAGTAAGAATTCTTTCCACTCCTTTCCCCACTGTTCCTTTTAGCCACAAGGAGAAGCTGTCGGCGGGAGTTTGTTGCTGGGAAGCGCGCGTGCACCAAAAGTAACAGCCATTGTTTTTGCCTTTGTTTTTAAAAACTGCGTGGCCATGCTATTTGTAACTCGAGCTGTGTGAGGTAGTTTTCCTTCCCGATCAGAGGTTTTTCCTTCTGATAACCTAAGGAATTATTACACCTTGTTTTTTTATTAGATTCGAGGCCGTCTGTGTATTATTGTTGGCTTAACCCTCACAGACTTACCCACCCAGTGGCACAACAGCGAGCACCCAGGCCCGTGTCCGCCTGTGCAGGGAAGCTGTTGAAGGCCTCTCTTTATTATCTTGGCCTTTCAGGCGTTCTTAATTTGGCTGTTTGGATATTCACTATATCAAGCTGTTTCTCTATTAATTTATATGTGTGTGTGTGTGTGTGTGTGTGTGTGTGTGTGTGTGTGTATGGCATTCAGCTTTGTTCGGGTATTTTCCCACATCATTGTAGTTGTGCTTTTAAAATTGTAGCAACGTTTCGGCAGAATCTCATCTGCCATCATTAGGCTTCTGTATTGTGTTCATCTGTTAAAAGCACAACTACAATGATGTGCGAATACTTAAGAATATATATATATATATATATATATTCTGAGAAGCACAGAGCCGAAGACAGAAGCCTGAAGATGATGAATGAGACTTCATCGAAACGTTGCCTAGATACTTCGAATATTACGTGGGAGAAAACCCGAACAACCAAAGATCCACATACAAATACCCGCGAGAACCTCAGAAATATATATATATATATATATATATATATATATATATATATATATATATATATATGACTTTCATTCACTCCAATAACAACAACGACAACAATAATATTCAGTATTAATATCTTAATAAGGAAAGATATTACTGTGATACAACTCATATTATATATACATATATCTTAATTGAAACAAAGCAAGACAAAACAAAACAAGGCGATAAGATATTATCAGGGCAACTGGTCCCTTCTTGGATCAGGCCCTGGACATGCCAACCGCCTCAACAGTATTGCTTTGAATAATGAGCATACTGCATCTCTTTCAATTCAAAATGGCAGGCGGTAGTAGCTCACAGACCTCAACATCAAGGTTCAAAGCTAAATCTCAGCACAAATACAAGCAGACAAAAGGTCATTCTAAAGCTTCAGAAAAGGATGCCAACAGGTGCCATAAAGCATTAGAAAAGCAAATAGATAGGTGTTATGACTCCCCTTCGAAATTCAAATGAACAAAACAGAAAGCAGCCGTTTCACAATTAAATCAAACGGAAAGAAGTCTTACAAGATAACGGCTGGCAGAAACCACAGCATAAATCTTTACTCTGTCCGGCAAACCAGTCCTGGCAATAAATCTCCAATCTCAGAGCTTCTTGCTGTAACGTCCTCACTCAAATAGTCACTTTGTTCCTGGCAAAATGTACCAGCCCAGCTGTGTCCTTTTATACTCATTGAGGCAATGTGCTAATTTACTGACTCGCTCTCCTCATTCGCTCCAGCTGATTTTGCCTTCTCAACCATCTTCTATTTTTTACATTTAACCACAAATTTTCCAAGTTCTCATCTCCACTAGAAGACTCTCTCAAAACTTCCCTGTCAGCCATTCCCGGCTGTTGATCAGATAAGGAACCAGAGGAGGTCAAAGGTCCTGACAATTCTAATACATCAGGTCTGTCGTCCTTTGTCACGTCCATCTCCTCATCCTGGTTATCAGTCCAATCACTAAGCCATGCCGGCTCATATTTTTCTGCCATGACCTCCTCACTTGAACTCATATCAGTCACAGGAGCTGAATCCAAGCCCAGAGCCACAACAGATAGGTATGCAAGGGAGGCACACAGGGCCTCACAGGACCTTCTGCCCCCCCCAGTCCAGTACCATCTACCTCTTCCCATCCTCCTCCTCCCCTAGATCTCTCCCTCTCATCCAGACACAGCTTGATTTCCCAGAGTCAACAGGCCCAGTTACCTGGAATACAGACCACGCGAAGGGCTCCTGAAGCTACATTCACTCCGACGGCTGTCGGTCTTTGACAGGATGACATTCTTCCAGAGGAAGTTCCAGAGAGAATGAAGGCGTGGATGGAGCTGGCAATCCACCAGGTAATTGCAGCAGGTCTTCAACACGCAGTTCTGATGAGGGAACACTTGGTAACCACTGACTATGACTCTCAATTTTTAAGGTCCTTGACCAGATCAGAGCAACAGTATACCCAGGTACAGTTTCAGGTGGACATGCCCCTCCAGGGGCCGCAGGAGGAGGAGGAGGAGGAGGAGGAGGAGGAGGAGGAGGAGGCAGAAGAAGTGGATCACATTGATCAAATGGAACAGATTGGGTCAGGATCAATACATGACAGTGACCTGGCCCTGTCAGAAGCAGACCCCCTAGAAAGTGGGATGTCTGAGGATGAGGGCTTTATTCCTGATCAACTGGTATTTTCGGGCTTATTCCACCCACAACTATTCAGATCACTTTTGTTTAAGGCAAAAAACATTGCACCCCTGAACAAGTCAGCCCCTTCTACCACTCCAATTCCTTCAGAAGTGGGACTAGAAGATCTAATTTTCAACCAACCGGTAATCGAGGCAGATGTGATTCCAGTTCCTCACATGTTTTTCACACCTGGTACAGAAACAGTGGGTGTCTGCAGCGGTGTACCTTGCCCCCACAGGATATGACAGGAAATATTTTAAATATTTTAAATATTTCTCAAAATTGTTGAATACCCCCCAGGTAGACGAACCTATAGTGGGATTAGTGTCCTCGTCCTCCATTCCCAGTGAAGCGCTGGAGGCATTAAGCCAGAGGAAAAACGGGCCGAGCTTGCCCTATGCAGGGCCCATCAGTCTGATGCCTGGGCCATCAGAGCGGCCACGGCCACTTCCTTCTTTACCCGTGCTTCTCTCAGGTGGCTCTGCCTCTTACGAGAACATGTCCCTAATTCCAACATTAGAGCGCACCGAGATATTGCAAAACTTATAGCAGCTGCTGAATTCTCAGCTGACGCAACTTAGCATGCGGTCAAGTTTTCAGCCAGGGCCATTACCTCACATGTTACAGCACGATGCTTACTATGGTTAAAACATTGGCAAGCAGACATTAAACACAAATGCAAGCTGGCTTCATCTCCTATTGTGGGAGACAGACTCTTTGGCCCTGCCCTCGACCCGCTGCTAATCGAAACCCAAAACAAAAAGAGAATTCTACCTTCCCTTTTTCAGAAGTCAGATTCTAGAAACCCTCAGTCCTTTCGGAGGGGATCCTTTCGGCCCTTTTATCTGGGATTTTTCTCACCCAGATACCAGAGACCCCCATAATTCAGACCAGGGCAGCTAGAGAGGTCCGACTTCGGGGATAGGAAAAGAAGGGGTGGCCAATCCAAGAGATCCTTTCGAGGAGCAGGAAATAGGTCTTTCCAGCGTCCAAGATAACTCCCCGGACCCGGCTCCCATTGGCGGACGCCTTAAATTTTCACGGACCAATGGGACTCCTCAATGTCTGATTCCTGGGTCAGAGACACGATTAGATTTGGTCTTGCACTGGAGTTTCAATCCACTTCCCCAGACTTTTTCATGTCATGCCCTATTTCCAGAAATCCGGTTAAACGTAATCTTATGGAAACAGCTATCCATCATCTACTGGACATTCGAGCCATCCAACCAGTAGCTACCAATCAATGAGGGTGAGGTTTCTATTCACATCTTTTTGTTGTTCCCAAAAGTTCGGGGTGGAGGGGGTGCAGAGCAATACTGGATCTGAAACATCTCAACCATTTCTTAGTATATCGCAAGTTTAAAATGCACACCCTGCAATCTATCTTACTTTGCATCAGAAAGGGTGACATCCTTATGTCCATAGATCTGATGGAGGCATACCTAAATATTGCTATTCGGCCTTCCCACTATAAATTTCTGAGATTCTGTTATAATAACCACCATTTTGAATATGTGGCCCTTCCTTTCGGACTAGCTTCTGCCCCCAGGACCTTCACGAAGGTTCTTGCAGCGCTAGCTGCTCATCTCCATGATATCCCCATACGACTCCAGTCTTATCTTGATGACATCTTGATTTTGTCATCTTCCGCTCATCAAGCAGTCAGAGATACTCAGAACACATTACAATCCCTACAACAACACAGGTTCTCAATAAATTGGAAAAAGAGTCATTTAACGCCATTGACTCAGTTAACCCATCTGAAGGCAGTCATAGATACGGTGGAAGGCAAAGTTTACCTGTCACCAGATAGACTAAATAGCATTCAGCAATTAGTTAAGGAGATCAGGGTTCTTAAGAGGGTGTCCCTAGCAGAACTATCAAAATTGTTAGGCAAGATGATCTCATGTATATCTATCATCGCTTGGGCCCGGCTCTACACTAGATCCCTCCAGTGGTTCCTGCTCCCGTACCAGCGCTCCGGCTGAAGCAATTCCAAATACAAGGTCAAGGTACCATCAAAGGTCCTCATATCTCTCCTCTGGTGGACCAGTCATCAACAGAGGCTGTCTCTTCAAAGAGCCACACAGACTTACCATCACCACCGATGCCAGCCTGTTTGGATGGGAAGTGCACGTTTAATCACTCACAACCCAAGGCCGCTGGTCTGCCAGAGAACAGTCGTGCAGCATAAGCTGGCTGGAGCTTCGAGCAGTACACGTGGCTCTCTGCAGCTTCCTTCCACAGGTACGCAATCAGCACATATTAATATTGACCAACAACGTAACGGCCGAAGTTCACATAAACAAACAGGGGGGCACACAGTCAAAACATCTTGTGCGGGAAGCAGAGCGCTTGTGTTGTTGGGCAGAGAGCAACCTACTATCCATCAGAGCAGAGCACATTTCGGGCCTGTCGAATACACAGGCAGACTGGCTAAGCAGGGCCACAATCGATCAATCAGAATGGCGCCTCCATCCGACCCTGTTTCAAGAGGCGGTCAGGACATTTGGACAGCTGGTGGTGGACCTGTTTGCTTCCCCCCTCAATGCTCATCTCCCAAGACTTTTTTCCAGGTACCCCTCACAAGGAGCGGAGAACTTCAATTCGCTCCACTGTCATTGGCCCCCGGGACTTCTGTCTGCATTCCCGCCATTTCCACTGCTTCCCAAGGTCATCCAGAAACTGCTAGACAAGAGGGTGGAGCTGCTTCTAGTAGCTCCTTACTGGCCCAGATGGCCGTGGTTTGCAGACCTCTGCAGTCTATCCATATCAACACCATGGAGAATTCTGCCAGACAGGGTCTTGCTAACTCAGGAACCCCTTCAACATCCGGACCCTCAATGGTTGCACCTGACCATCTGGAGGTTGAGCAGAGTCGTCTGAAGAGCGAAAAGTTTTCCAACAGAGTTATCGCCACCATCCAAGCTGCCAGACGCCCCTCAACAACTCGCATTTACAATGCCACATGGTCCAGTTTCTGCAAATGGTGTACCAAGTCTCAAATTGATCCCATCTCTCTATCTGTGGCTCAAATCCTAGAGTTCTTGCAAGAGGGACTTGATAAGGGATTATCACCCAATACGTTGAAAAGACAGGTGGCAGCCTTGGCATCAGTTCTCATTTGTGAAGGTCTACTATCTCTTTCCCATCATCCACGCATACGGAGTTTCCTTTGAGGAGCCACAAATTTACACCCTCCAGCAGTACACCATTATTCCATCATCGCACTCACTAAGGGCCCTTTTGAACCCTTGAAATCGTCAAGTCTCCAATTTTGGACGTATAAAGGAGTTTTCCTTGTAGCGATCACTTCTGCTCATCGTATTTCGGAGATTGCAGCTTTGTCTATCAGACAAGATCTTTGTGTTTTCCATTCTGACCAGGTGGTCCTTTGTCCTGATCCTACTTTTATACCCAAAATTAACTTGGTTTTTCATAGGGCACAAGAGCTGGTACTTCCTAATTTTTGTCCCAGACCATCCCAAGAGTTGGAACTACAATGGCATAGGCTTGATGTGAAGCGAGCATTGCGAATATATATTAACCGCACAGCGACTTTCAGAAAAACGGAAGCCTTATTTGTGTCATTTCAGCCCAACACTCAGGAATACAAGGTCTCATCTTCTACAATAGGCCATTGGCTATGGGCCACGATAGTAAAAATGTATCAGACTCAATCACTACAGGTGCCCAGGGGCATAACAGCTCATTCAACAAGGAGTGCCGCAACATTGGCAGCATGGGCCACACAGGCACCAATAACTGAAATTTGTCAAGCCACAACCTGGGCCTCTCCATCACCATTCATTAGGCATTATAAAATATATGTGTTTGCATCTGCTGAGGCCTCCTTTGGCAGAAGAGTTCTGCAATGGGTCCACAGGGACCAGGAGGGGATTCCAGACCAGACGGAATCCCTCCCGTAGGACAAGTCAAGCTTTGGTATGTCCCACTACTGGATGCTCTGAACAGCTCATGGGAGAAAGGACGTTGGTACTTACCTGACACGTCCGTTCTCTTTGAACTGTGAAGAGCATCCAGCCCCAACCCTTTCCCGTCTGGTGGGGTCCTGTTTCAGCCAATGAATTGTTAGGGCATTGAGGATGAGGGCATTTATTTCTCTCGTCTTCGCCAAAACTGGGGAACGCTGGGGAGGAGTCCCGTGGAGGAGGAGGAGTGTTCCACAAATTAAGCCCAGCCTAGACATGCAGAGACTGAAGCACCTCCCACTATTGGATGCTCTTCACAGCTCAAAGAGAACGGGCATGTCAGGTAAGTAGCAACATCCTTTTTCACCCAGTTTGTCATAATCTCTGTTTTCCTAATATCATTTAGATAATCAATTGCATATTTTAGAATATATATATATATAAAAAAGAAAGGATTAATATCAATAGAACCTTCTTAATGTCTCTCACTCCATCTTTGCTTTTCTCATATATAGTTATATAATAAACTTAGGGTAATTCCCAGTAAATTTTAAACTTCAAATCTCCCCAATCTACATTTCTAATAAAAAATACCAAAATACATTTCCATGTGGTATCCCCCTTTTATACTATGTCTAACATCTCCAAATCTCTCGGCCTTGTCATTTTTCTTATTTTTAGCCACCTTTCCCTTTTCTAGGTTTTCCCGGTCTTTCCTCTTTATTCCTCTTTTTTCCTCTAATATTGTTTTTATTCCCATCTGCCAGTCACCCATCTTTCCCCCCGCCCTTTCCTGTTCTCTTTTTAGAAGTTTCTTCTTGTACGATTTCTTCTTCTTCTGTTTAATCTTGGGGGGGTTTCTCTTTTATTTATTACCTTTGTCATCAGTATCCAAGTTTTAGTTCCTTTTATGTCTTTTGGCAATGTCTCTTGTTCTCAATGCTCATCTGAGCTGCTTTCCTCTTCCTTCAACTCCTCCTCTCTTGATTTCCTTTGTTCTTCTGATAACTGCATCACCATTAATTTTTCTGCCAGTATATCCAATAATCCCATTCTTTCTTTTAGCATTCCTCTCACAGTTTGCAGTTCCAACTTAAATTCTTTGCTTGTTTTTTCCATTTTTTTAATCAATTGAGCCATTAAAATGGCCTCTTCTCCCTGTCTTCCAGGAGAGTATACCTAGCCAAGGAGGGGAGATGCAGCTCCCCTCAACCTGGCTGGTGGTCTCTCCCTCTTCCCCCACCCCTCTGAGGTGGGTCTGATGGATCCAGTCTCATAGGGACCCCCAAAAAAGGTAAGCATGGATCAAAGCCATGCACGATCCCGGTCTTCACTCTGTCTTTGACGGAAGTCCCACTGGAAGTCCCACTCTATCTCTTTGAAACATCTTCAGAAAATAGTTTAACTTCACTGGTATCCTGCAATCAGTAATGGGTTGGATGACTCATAAAAAATTAAAACTGACAAAATAGTTAGATACTCATTGTGAGAGGTCATTATTCCAAGTACTTAGAATCCTTCCTAATCTAGATGGTATTAACTTTTTCAGAAACAAAAGATTCATAGTTTGGATATATTTTGGATCCAGATCTCTCTTTGATTTCCTATATAGAAATAATGGTCAGCAGCATCCTTTCTCAGTTTTAGTTGTTATGCTAATTATGTCCCTTTCTGAAAGTATATTCCCTTAAGCACAAGGCATACATGTTTCATTATTGCAATGTGCTTTTTCAGGCTCAATGTTTAGTTTAAAAAGTTCACCTGATATAAAATTCAGCAGCAAGATTAGTCTCTGGAAGAATAAGTAAAGTGTTGGGTGACATGTTTTAGCTTGTTATTGTTGATTTTTCCTGTAGCATCTAGTAAAAGCAGTATACTGAAATGTGATCCGAAATCAATGAATAGATGGAAGTGTCAATACTTACATGAAATGGTTGGCAATCTTTCCAGGTCACAATTGCCATTATGCAGTTTTAAAAAATGATGCAAACACATAAACAAATAAACGAAAGTGTTTAAAAGTTTTAGAAACAGGCATAAATATTTCATAACTATCAACATCATGAGATCTTAATATCCTCACTGAAGCAGATGCTATGACTTATCTGTCGAAAAATGGGCTACAAGGCTCAGTTGTTACTACTGGGGAACTAGGGTGTGCAACTGCAAAGTGACTGGAACAAAAGCGCAAAACCTGGACAACTGAAGAAAATCAAGAAATCATCAAATGTTACTACCAGTCAGAACCAACAACTGGGAGATTTCAAAAAAGAATGAGGTGACTGTGGAAGGAAAAACTGAACAATGATTAATGGATCAAAGATGTTTCATCACCGTAATAAAGTCTTTACAGATGCAGAAATGCAACATCTAGAAACATTGGCTAAAAAGAAAACAACAAATAATGATGAACAAGCTGAAGAAATTGTTCCAACATCTGAACAAAGTGACCAATCAGCAGAAGAAACCAGCATATAGGATGAAGATCCTCCTGTGTAGCAACTCAAAAGTGTGGAGATAAGTGATCTAGCAAAAATGCTGAAAGAAAACATTGAAAACTATATCAAAGAAAACACAGAAAGAAAAAGACTGCCTGCCATTCATGAAATGCATAGCAAACGAGTGAAAGATCTAATAACTGCCATGAACATTTTAACTTCCATCCCATCCAGCACACTACATGAAAAACCAACTAATGTAAAGCATAGCCACCATTATAACTGCAGAATTGGGTTATAAAATGCCAAAAAAAGTCACTCAATTTTTGGAAGTAAATTTTAAATGTTCAGTTGACTGAATTTCATGAATAAAAGTTAATGAGTGAATAAAAGAGAATAAAATAATAATCATAATCATAATCAATAACATCGTCATCATCATCCCAGGTCCTTGGTAAGGTCTCAATAGGTAAACAAAAATACCAAACTCAGTCTGAACATCTGGCTGACTGTGCAATGATTAATAATAAACCTTGTAACTAATTCCAAAATCCTTTTTAATTAGAGTAATTTCAAGAAACAGTGAAATCATCTTGCCAACATATCAAAATTCTGGGACTAAGTTAATGCCAGATTCTATTAACCATATTTCCCAGTTTTCAAGCAGGAAAAAAGTGACACAAATAGAAATCATTACTGAGAAAAATAATCTCTAGATCAAGGGTGTCAAACTTATGTCGTCATGGAAGTGTCACGTGATATATCGGGACTTTCCCCCCTTTGCTAAACTGGGCAGGGGTGTGGCCAGTGCATGACGCATCCGGCCCACAGGCTGCAAGTTTGACAGCCCTACTCTAGATGAATTAGAGATGACAGATAGTCTACGAAGCATGCTGGAATCATAAAATTTAGCATTTTAATATTTATTGTAGATTAGTGGGTTATATTTAAATAATTTTCATGCACAAGACCTTAGGTGTCCACAGAAATTTTGTTGACAACATAAAAATGGATTTTTGGGCAGAGATTCTGAAGAATAAGCTTATTTTCTGAACCTCTGTCTCAAAACTAGGAACATCTGTTTCCATGCTGCTCCTGTATTTTTAGTTCCAGGTTTAACCATACTTATATGCTTTCTGTAGAATAGTGCTCCTGATCTCCCAGAAGTATTTCATAATACAGCCAAAAGCTTGGTAATATAAAGATACTATCTGCTAATTTGATCTGAAGCAGAAAAGTTACTATTTTTGAAAGACTGGTTACTCCTCATGCTGTTTTTGTCTCATTTATACTATATACATTAAGGGAGAAGTTCATAATGTTTCAAATCAAGTATAAGGCGGCTATAAGCATATTGGATTCTTGCAAGATCTACATGTTAGTTAGTTTGTACCTGTCCTTAGTAGTCATTAAAAATATATTATATAATGTATTGAATAACCTCCCTTATCTAAAAGCTGACAATATATATATGAAACAAGAATAAACTGGTAATTTCTCATATAAGGTAGGATCATCTTCCTTTGCTTACTTTTTTTTTTTTGAAGGATTGAATTTTAATGGCTTGCATATTTTAATTGTCTGGTTTTATTACCATGATGCTTGTATGGTTATTTTTATTATTCCCAACATTTATAGAATTCATATCAAAGTAGTTTATTTTCTCCAAATATTATATTGCAACTGATACGCCTATTGAAATCTACATGGTTTAGAAAACGTTCTCAATAAATGCTTTTCTAGAGAAGGGGATTCTACAAATACTTATAAAAATCTACTTGAATTCAATTAAAGCCAGTGGGGGCATGGAGACTGAGAACCATCATAAATATGGCATGCCTTCCCAAACTGACACAAGGGCTGCACTTCAAATCTTTTAAAACACATCTGTAGGAAATCAAGTCGTTCCATGGGCTCCTTTGGCATATTTATGGTCACTGGGAAGAGCTTATGGGCAGAAATCTGACTGAGTTATAAGGAGACAAGCAAAAGGTCAGTACATGGATGGACCAGGGTGAAATTTCTTTTCTTCTTTGCTACAGCCAGTTTTCATCAAGATAATAATCTTGTACATGGCCTGTACCAATTTTATTGCAGATGGGGTTTTATATAATTGAATGCTCCATAATGAACAAAAGGTTCCTACTCATAGATAGTTCATACATCAGGGAAAGGGCTATATTAGGAAACCTTACCCTTCACGTCTGAATGCTAGTTTTCTGCATCTATTCCATGAACTCCATTGCATTAAACTGGTACAGCCCAGAACAAGTTCTCCCCATCAATGAGAACTGAATATGCATTTATTTTAATTTAGCTCATGGGTTGGTTTGAAGTTGAGCATGTTGCCTATAGAATTGTTTCTGGTCTGCTCAAAATATCTCCTTTGCATTTTTTTTATTTTGAGGTGAAAATTATCTCAATCTTTAAGACACAATTTTACACCAAAAAGATGTAATTCCAACATATTGCCACAGGGAAGCACTGTAAGATTAGTGTGTACTGTATATGTATGTGTGTGTGTGAGTAATATTAGAACTTTAGTTCTCTTCCATCAATTCCTGGGAGATTTCAAAATATATAAGGCAATATTATTTATTAGATCATCTTCTGTTGGTGTAAGAAAATGAAATCCTCAAGTTAGTCAGAAATTTCCCATGGGCGGGGCGTGGGGAACAGGATGACAACTTAAGGAAATTGTCAACAATAAGGGTAGTGAGGCTCAAGCCTACACGAATATTATAATCTTATATTTGGAAGTTGTACCCCACAAATAAATGAGAAAAAAATTGAATTGTGCCAAGTGTCGCTAGACCCACAAGGAATTTGTACTGGTTGCAGAAGCTCTCAGCATACATACAAAGCGACAAAATCATCATCATCATCACCATCACCAACACTAACACCACCACCATCATCATCCCAATAAGAGGGAGGAATAAAGAAGATAATAAGAAGGATAAATAATATTACTACAGCCATACCACATGAGTAAATACATATAGACATTAGACAGCTCTGAGAATTAAGTATTCAGCAGATGGCACAAGGGAGAAAACTGTCCCTGTTTCTAGTTGTTATCAAGATAATAAGCATCCTATAAAACATGCACACTGTCTTCTTGTCTCTTCATGGTAGTTATGTACAGCTGTCCTCTACATTCTAATTCAGGATTTAAAATATGTCCATAACCAAAATAAATTAGGTCAAAATGTAAAACTGTGAAATACAACTATAAGAATAAAATCTAGTACCAATTAAATTTAGAAATTCTGTTCTAAAGTATTGTAACAGGAAGAAATTACTACAATAGCACAACTAGAGAACTAATCTTTTGCTAATTAATGCTACTGTTGTTGCTATGCTTTCACAGCATATTTTCATGCCTGGTTATGCTTCTTCACTATAAGGGTACGAACTGGCTGATCATTAACAGTTTCATGTAGCATTTTAGCGTAAGTTATGAGATAGTAGAAAGCAAAGAGTTTCATTTCATTTCCACCCTTATGGCCCAAACATATCCCAATTCTTTTGAAGGCACTAAATTTAAGTCATTGGAGGGGAGCTTTGGAGGCTTTCAAGGGAGAAATAAGAACGTTCTGGCTCCCAGATAGTTCCCGCTTTGTTTCCTACCATTAAATCCCCAGGCCCAAAAGACACGACAATTTTCTGTGTTGTTATTATCTTTCTAGTGACATCATCTTAGAGACCTCTGACCAGGGAAAGAAAGAAGTAGCAGCCCCTGACCCTGGGAATCTCCCTGGTATATAAATTATTTAGCAATCTGGAGTAGAGTGAAGTAGTGTAAAAGTCTTTGACCTTTGACAAAGAATGAGTGTCCATACTATGGACTGTTGATATGTTATTATCAGATATATTGTAACCATGATTGTTTGTTCAAGAAAAAAAAAAACATCAAACCAAAACAAGTAGCATTCCTAAGGAAGCTGTTTGCTCTTTTTAATTGGACAAAATCAAAACATCAATTTTCCTTACAGTATTGCTTTTAGATGTAGGAAATTCAACAGCAGGGACTAAAATTATTGTTCTCATATCTTTCTATACATGAAGAGAGCATTATGGTTCAAATATATTCTAGGCCAGGGGTCTGCAACCTTAAACACTCAGACCTATTTGGACCCATTTCCCACAGAAAAGAAAACATAGGGAGTCAATAATTTAACAACCGGTGTGACTGCGTGGGGGTGGCTCACTGACTCCTACCCAGTCACTTCCTGCTCTGGAATATGGAGCAAGTCTCCATCCCCTGCCATCACTCTTACCTTCTCAGGCCAGGTGAGGAGTGACAGGGAGGGGAGAGGCCAGCCAGTGGTGGGATCAGCCAATAGGGAACCAAAAGAGCCGCATGTGGCTCCAGAGCCACAGTTGCAGACCCCTGTTCTAGCTAATATACTTTCTAATAAAATTTTAAATTGATGCATTGAAGTGATACTGTGGCCACCCTTTTGTGGTGCCTGGAGGCTGTGGGGGCCTGGATGGCGGACAACTGACTTTGACTGAACCCTGGATCTGGGATTTGTCATCTTTGACTCTGGATGGAGTGGCACTGCCCCAGGCAGATTCAGTCAGCAACTTGTGGGGAGTTCTCCTAGATTCGCATCTCCTGCTCGAGAAGTTGGGGGGGGGGTAGCTTTAAAACTACTGCTTTGTCATCTGCATTGATTGCTGATCTGCTTCCGGGTGCAATTCAAGGAGTTGATGATCACCTTTAAAGCCCTTCATGGCACAGTTCCAGGTTACTTGAGAGACCATCTCACTGCACTGGAATTGGTGCTTTCCAATCCACCAGCAGAGGAGTTATGCTACAGGTTTTCATCCGCCCAATTATTTCAGCTGTGTGGGCCCAATAGCCTTCTCTGCTGTTGCTCCTGCCCTCTGAAACCATCTTTCCCCCTCTAAGTGAGGCGTCCCAGCTTTTCATAGAAGCCAAAAGATCTGGCTCTACGAGTTGGCTTGGGGCCTCAATGGGGGAACAAGTGGGAGAAGTTGATCAAGTAAAAACAGATCCCACACACCCCATTACTCTCCCACCCAACCCATGTGTCCTTGACTTTAATCTTGATTTTAATTTAATCTTGTTTTAATGTGGATGGAACAACTTGCCTCCAGAAGTTGTGGGTGCTCTAACATTGGAGGTTTTTAAGAAGAGATTGGACAGCCATTTATGGTATAGGGTTTCCTGCTTGAGCAGGGACTAGAAGACCTCCAAGGTTCCTTCCAATTCTGTAGGTGTACCATCTTATGGTAAGATGGATGGTTAACTAAATAAATAAATGCCTGAGTGAATCTTGAACAGAGGCTCTAGCATTTTTGCCTCTTTAAATATACCTCATAAACTGAATTCAGCTCTCTTTCCTATAATCTAATCAAATCCTAGGGGTTGAGGAGGTAGATGAGTGTAAAGACTCTGATTAAAGGCAAACATTATCAGCAAAAGGCAATAAAAATATTGATCTTATTTTCTGAGTCCTACTTCAAAACATGTAAGTACATGACAAGGCTGCATAAATAAAAGTAGATTCTGAAGCAGTTCTTCCTATAACCTATTCTACTCCTGATAACATGATAAATCTAGAATAGTGTAATAAATCAGTAGTTATTATAAAATATAAGACATTCAGATATATAGCTACTACAATGAAAAACTGCCAAAGCTCACAAATCAGCATTTTATTCAAGATTTCAGGTTTGTCAGATGATATCTAGGAGGAATAGCTGAGTTTTATTTATTTATTTAAATAATAACTTTTAAATAGTGAAGTATAAAAGTTACACCAAGGAAAAAGAGATTACACATGAAGAAAGAAAAGTTATATTATCATGATTAAAATAAATTATATGTGAACAACAGCCCCCCAAAAGTTGACAGGAAAAGTCCATGTAATACAAAAAATTAATTCAATCCTTAAGCTTATCATTAAATCTAGACTATAGAAACTTATTGTGTCATCTTCTTGTATTAAGCTAAGCCTTCAAATATGTGTCCAGTATCAAATGTTCATACTGTATTTGCTTGAAAAAGTAACACACATATATGTTTGTTCAAGTTTCCCATAGGATTTCTACAAACACACACATATACACACACATTTACACTTCTGCATAACTGAATAGGTCACATCCTGATAATAGATCCTAAAGTAAGTTTTCCATGCTATTTGCATATATAGTTCGGACAAGCCACATCTTTCTTTCTTTCTTTCTTTCTTTCTTTCTTTCTTTCTTTCTTTCTTTCTTTCTTTCTTTCTTTCTTTCTTTCTTTCTTTCTTTTTCTTTCTTTCTCTTTCTCCCTCTCTCTCCCTCTTTCCCTCCCTCTCCCCCCCTTTGCTGTCTCTGTCTCTCTCTCTGTCTCACGTATCTGCTGCACTGAGTACACAACAATCCATTAAGGGTGGGTAATTACAAAAACAATCTAATTAAGACATCTGGAATCTCCATGCACCTTAAATTTGTGCACTAACATGAACTTCCTAGTCACTAAACCAAGTCTATCTAATCAAAACAGAGCTCCAAGCATCTGTTTGCATAATTCTAAAGACTTGGTTCAAATTATCATGTGAATATCTCAAGTGTTCAGTTTGTGCATTTTGCTACTTGCTGGAATTTATTCACTAGTTTTTGGAAAGGGAGAAAAGTAAAAAGAGTTGACAGAGCAGAAAACAGCTCAGCAGCCAGATAATACTCTATACACAGAAGATCCTACATTCAAAGTTGGGCATTTCTATTTTAAATCATCTCAAGAAATAATGCTGCAAAACCTCCCTATCTGAGAACTCAGATTGTTGGCCAGAAAGATCATAATCTCACATAGGAAAAAACAGCTGCCATGTCTTTAAACTGTTCCATATTGGAAGCTTATTAGCTTACTCTTCCCAAAGTTAAAAAATGGGAAGGAAAAGAACCCCTAGTGTATGCTTACAAGCAGGAAAATTAATGTTATGCAAATCCAGTAATAAAATTTCTGATAGCAGGAGAAGAGAACATTATCTATCTATCTATCTATCTATCTATCTATCTATCTATCTATCTATCTATCTATCTATCTATCCATCCATCTATCTATCTATCACATAGATTCACATGGACACATTCAAGTTATCACCATCCTCAATCTCTCAAAAGATAATCTGCATCCATCCACCTTCTTGCTTCTAACTATGCAATATTAGTTTTGCAATATTACTCACTGCCGCCATGTTGAGCTGCCACAGTTCCTATAAAAACGACAAGGATAGGAGTAAGACCAATGGAATGGCAACAACTCTGGTTGAATGGAACCACTCAAGGCAAGGAAAAGATGAGAAATTGTCCACTTGTGCTCCAGACAGTTGCTCTCACAAGAGATCACAGACAGTAGTTATACCATCAGTTTCCTGAGTGCCAGGAGACAAGGAAAGCCATCAAATCCTCAACTATGACAAGGCCTTTAAAGAACCAGGTTTATATAATCTTACTTTCTGAACATTTCTGGACTTATAATTATTTTAAACTTAAAAGTAATAAATTTCAAAAACTACCTAGAAAATAGAATTTCATACCAAAATAGGATTTTTTTTAAAAAAAGAATATAAAATAAATGGCAATGGAGCAAAATAAGAATTTAATTCAAGAAAGTTTTAAATGTATTTATTTATTTATTTTTATTTATTTATTTTGGTTTGTCAATCGCTTACAAGATAATAGGTATAAGTATATACATAGTTATGAATATATGAATGGGTACATATAAGAAAAATAAAAGAAACAATAGGACAGGAACGGTAGGCACGTTGGTGCACTTATGCAAGCCCCCTACAGACCTCTTAGGAAAGAAGTGAAGTCAAAAGTAGACAGTCTAAAGTTAAAGTTTTTGGGGTTTGGGAAAGAAACCACAGAGTCAGGTATCAGGGGTGGGATGGATCTTGAGTCTTTTAGTTTGTTGTTTACAAAATTGTAAAAAGTGCAGGTGGAATTGGTGCGTAGAAGGTTTTCTTCTTGTTTAATGTGATAATTGGTGCATTCAGTCTTTATCTACTGGCATAAATTTTTGTATCAGCTTTTGAAGTTGGCAATGTGACCAGATTTGTTTTTCCGCCAGAGTGATCTCTTTTTGGATTGAAGTTTCCTTATTGTTATGGGTAATCTGTTGTTGTTTTTTTTGTTTTGAGAGTTGTTATTGGTACATATAGTTTGATGACTCTTTTGACTTCAAGTAAAAATATGTTGTAATGGTCTTCAACAGTATTGCATCCAGTTAATAGAGATTGCCAATCAAGGGATGAGAGATTGTTGTCTACAAGATCATAGTTGCCTTTTTTGAAGTTATAATTGGGGATTATGTCGTTGTGATGATTTTTGTATGGGCGTATGTTGAGACAAAAGTCAATCATATTGTGGTCACTGTTGGAAAAGGGTTCTTTAGTTTCTATTCCATAAATTAAATTCAAACTATTGCAGAAGATGAGATCAAGGCAGTTGTTAAGTCTACTATTGTTGGTTACTAGTTGTTCCAGTCCCAGATTTGTAACAGCATTGTAGAAGGTTGATGTATGGGTTCAGTTGTACATTCGTTTAGGGTCAAGTTAATATGAGGTAGATTGAAGTCACCAAGAAAGATAAAAGCATGTGGGTAGGATGTTGCCCATGTTAGTAGTGAATTTAGCTTGTTTACATGTTCAATGTCATAATCAGGTGTTCTGAATATAGTAAGAATCAAAATGTGATATTTAAGGATAGTTCACAGATGATGGTCTCAGGAAGAGCAAGCTCCTGAGTAACTTTTTTTAGTTATAAGGACTTTTTATAGAAGATAGCAACCCCACCTCCTCTACGAATTTCATGATCTGATCGGTAAACATGATAGTCTCTTACTGTGGTAATGGAGTCAGGGAGAGATGCATTGAGCCAAGTTTCACAGACAAATATGATGTCGAATTTAGCCATATTTAGTAAGAGGAGAAATTCAGGTATTTTATTCACAAGGCTTCTTGCATTGAGCAGCTTGCATTTAAGGCCAGCTGTAGTTGGAATTGAGGTAGTTATGGGTGTGCATGCCTAGTCTTGGGTGATGGTAGATTGGTTGAAGTAGGATTGTAGTTGAAGGTTAAAGCTGAGTTGCAGGTTGTGTGACTTACTTTTGATACAGTCAGCACGGCAGTCAATGTACAGATCCTTCTCTCCATTGTCTAGATGTTTTTTGAGTTCTGTGCGGAGTGGGCACATTGGGAGCGGGCACATTGCTGTATGGTTAGGTCAGGGTGAGAACGGAGGTTCTTATGGTTGGTGTTGCTTTAGGCAAGTGAATTTATAGTATAAATGAATTTATGTTTGCTTGATTCATTTTTGCAAATGACCCTGCAGAAGCGTGGGGGCCACAGAGCCGTCTCTGTTTTTGAGCTCCCGGCCAATGCGGGAAATGTCAAGTATTGCATCAGGGGAGATGGTTTATGCTTTCTAATGACTGATCACAGTTGTGATGTCATCATTGTCATTGATGTCCTCTAGACCAAATAAGATGGCATTTAGACATTTCTGTTCGCGCTCAACAGCTTCTCTGATCAGGATTGGGATATCATTAAATGTATTAAGGGGCTAGAAAAATTGGGAACATTAGATTTTTTTTCTAAGATTTTTGAATTAATTAATTAAACAAAGCAATATCTAAATTGTTTGGTGTATTTGAATAATTGTTTGGAATTTGACAATAAAGAAATTTGAGTCTGTGATTACAGAAATCAAATACTAGAGGGGATGAAAATTCCAGGCAGGGGAGTTCTTTTTAACACAACGTTTGCCTTTTTTACTTTTTAATTTCATTTCTCTTGGCTTTCTCTAATTTTAAGAATGCATTTCATTTTTCTCCTTTTTCATCTAAAACTGTCTACTGCCCCTTTTTATTTTATTGCATTTTAATATTAAGCTGTGATTAGTTTGAAGATTTTACTCCAGGAGCAAGTTTAAAATAATGTTGTTATAAATAAAGTTGGACAGAAACTCTGCTTTGTTGTTGCTGCTGTTGGTTTTATGAATTTCATTCTTTTTGATTTAAAAACAAGATAATACCAAAACCCCTAGACAGCAGGAAATAGACACAGAGCATTAAAGTCAGTTCAATATTTTTGGAAGAAAATATTTCAGTTCCAACATGAACGTTTTGTCCTTTCAAAGGAGGAATAGAGCAGTAAATGCCAGTCAAACTCTTTAACCAACATAAGTATCTCTTGGCACACTTGAAAAGATGGTACTAATACTGATGCCACACTAAGAATTTGTAACTTGCATGTCAATATGACATTTATAGGGCTCTCAAATTGGAAACTGTACATTTTATTACACTCTCTGTCAAAGAAAACATCAGTTCCACCAGAGGTTAGAATGACAAGGGAAACCAACCAATCAATACTGGAGCTTCTAATATCTAGGCTGAACAAAAAAAATCATTAACCTGTTACTTTTATGATTTTCTTCTGCTTGAAATAAGGTATTTTAAAGTTTCCCATTTCCTGATGAATTTCAAAAGGGAAATTTTCTTTTCTACCTCGTTTTCAAGTGCCCATTGAATTGTAAACAGCTGTTTAGGGTAAGGAAGAATAAATGTATTTCTGGAGGAAAGGAGGGAAGACTCAAGGTGGTTGATGCAAACCAAAATGTCTCCCAGGGAATAGAAATGGTAATATTTTTTCTTCACCACTGATTTCTTGCAAAATAAATAAATAAGTAAATAAGGAAACTATAATTCCTTCTGTACAGACTATTAAAATGACCACTAATATTATTTACCAATACCAGTAAACAGCAGAATCTGTTGGACGAAAGCACCTTTTCTCCCACATGTTTATTCACTACAGAATTTTTGCACAACCTTCTTGAATATGACTGCCTCTTCCCTTTATTATTTAAATTATTCCTCCTTTGAATAGTTTAAAAACATTCATCTATATAATTGTAGGATTCCTTCATCTTTTGCAGCATTAAGCTATGAAAATTAACTGAAACTTATATTGTGCTTTTAATGTAATTTTCATAGAAATTGAATAATGTATATTCTCACATGCATTTTAAAAATTTGTGATTTCTATAACTACATAACATTATGTTCTGGGTCAAAATCTGTATACAAAGTATCTGGAATTATCTCCTTTTATTCCTCCCTCTACTAGAAAGTATTTTATTGTAAATTATTGTTTTATATTGTATTTTAATATATTTTTCATTTTGTCTGGTTGACTTGCAAAAGGAACAATATTGTACTGCAGATTTATATGAATACAGTAAATAAATGGTCAATATTATATTGTTGCCTTGCACTGGACAAATATTATCTCCAAAACAACTCATATCAGTAAAAAGAGAGAAAAAGAGACAAGGGCTGCCACTAACTAAAAAAAATATTCATAACTAAAAGGACAAAAAAGGAAGGAGAATGGTAAAAAGACAGAGGAAAGCCATTACTTCTTCAAGGCTAAAACAAAGTGGACATTTTTATCCAATTTGAGCCAGTCTAATTTTTTCTTGTTGATGATTTTGCTTGAATAGCAATTGATGGTTCTTGTTCTTTTGCCAATGGATGAGGACAAAATGGAGTGATGGACCCCAGGGATTGCACCATGTTTTCTTCATTTGTTATAGAGTATCTCACGATGGCTTTTACCCATTTATTTCATTGTCATTATGCTCTACTGTTTGTCCAATATGACTTTTGATTTACAAAAAGCTGTTTGGACAATGTAAATGTTCTCTCCATTAATTAAATTAATATAAGTTGATCTATGTGAATAGATAAATAATAAGTGCAAATGCCTTCCTGACTTTTAAATTGCTATCTAGAAAATATTCCAATCCATCAAATTGATCAACCTAAAGTCATGAAAAAAAAAAATAGTTTCCATGTCTAAATTATCAAGGTAAATTAAAAAGTCATTAAAAACATCTGGGAATTCATCATAGTTTCTTTTGCATCCCTTGGTAGTTAGATTTTTGTTACTTTAAATTAATTTACATACATTTATTTTAAAGGGAGGGTTGTGTCTGAATTCACTAAAGTAAAACATTTCAAACCTTGCTTTTCCATCCCAGTTGTGACCAAATTGGCATATTTGTATTTCTTCCAAAAGTCTGCACTCCAAACATTTTTGAGCATTTAATATGATCAAATGTTCTGCTACTGATTTTCCTGGGATTCTCTTGCTATGCTATTTCTTCCCGTGAAACACTCAGATAATAGCTTTTCTCCCTTTGGAATCATAGCCATTTTTCCAGTATCAGAATTTTTCTTTTTCTTAATACAACTTTAGTGTCTTGTATACTCAAAGCTTGAATCTTGTGTCACAATTATTGCTGCATTGAAACTGCAATTGCTTTCAGTGGCACTTATTCAACCACATTAGGAACTCAGTTATTAGTCTAAAGACCTTAGTGTAGCTCATTTTCTGGGATTTACAAGTGTCCATGTTTCATGTTAGGAACATATCAGTTATGAATAAACCACTCCCCTGGATTACTCATCAGTTACATAGTTGTCTATCACCAATCTTATAGTTGGAGAATTAAAGAAAAGATGAATGCCAAGAAAGTGGTATGCTTATAGTATGTGAGATACAGAATACTTTCAAAATACTTTTTTCACGTCCCAATCCATCTAAAGAAATCTAAAACTGACTCAAAGTCATCACCATTCTTGAACTTTAACATAAGCCAGTGAAAACTTTCCCCCCCAATACTGGAACATACAATTCAATCAGTGCATGACCACCGTTCACATTATTAATTTATGTTGAATATATTTGCCTGATTCCTCAACCCAAAAATTATAGTTGTCACCATGAGAGAAAAAAACCCCCAGCAAGACACTGCATGTTGCATACAAGATCAATGAAATATTATCTCAATGTAATGCCACAGTAGCAAAACTCCATGTGAGGGAGGAGAGACTGGCTTGACCTGAGTAGGAGATGGAGCAAAGCAAGATCTCACCAATGAAAAACAACTGCCCACACAGCACTGCAAAGCATTGCAAATAAAGTGATTGCCCAATTCCATCTATGACCAGGTCTCTAGGTAGGAAGGGCTAGACTACTTGAAACCTCCTCCCCACGAAATTTCCTTTAGATTCCAATTTTTCTGCTTAAATGGACTGAATCAGACTAATTCAAACAACCAGATATCCTAACTCTTTAGTATCTATCACTCAAACCTGATACAACTCTTGCTCCAGGGATAACTTACCCAAATCTTTACTCCATATATTTAGAAAGTAGTGCCAAATTTTGTGTTTTTCTCTCATTAGTCTCAGGGATGATCTGCACTATCCACTTGCCCCAGCACAAGTAGGGGGCACAGGTCAATTCTTAAGGGCAGGAATGAACTTCCCTTTCCAATCAGAGCCATTTTAAATACATCTAATAGAGATGAAAAACTGGTGTTCTTTTTCTTTTTCTTTCAGGCTCATTTAAATAACAGTAAAATGAGGAACCTTTTTCTTTTGTTTGTTTTCATGGAACAACAGAACAGTGGAACAATGGATCTATTTTTTTTTTATTGACAGGAGGTCTTTTAGCTCTTGCATAAAGTAAAATAGCAAAAGTATGATGTTTTCCTTCATTAATTGTCCAGAATGGGTAAAGTAGCAAGTGAATCTATCAACCAGGATCATGACAAATATAGCCTAGACATTTGTAGATGATACAACAGTGGTGGGACTTATCTCCAGGGGGGATGAATCTGCCTACCGAGATGAGGTGGACCGGTTGCTTTCGTGGTGTGGAGACAATAATTTGGTCCTCAACACCAATGAGACCAAGTAGCTTATAGTGGATTATAGAAGGAACAGATCAGACATCCAACCCTTGCTTATCAATGGAGACAGAGTGGAACAAGTGGCCAGTTTTAAATTTCTGGGTGTTACCCTAAAAGAGGACCTGACCTGGGGTGCCCACATTGCATCCCTGATTAAAAGGGCCCAGCAGAGATTATACCACCTGAAACTTCTCAGAAAACAACAACTGAATGAAAAACTGCTGGTGATCTTCTACTGCTGCACCATAGAGAGCATTTTAACATACTGCACCTCTGTATGGTTTGCCAATTGCACAGTGGCAGATAGGAAAGCACTCCAGAGGGTTAATGTCATTGCCCAGAAGATCATTGGTTGCCCTCTCCCCTCTTTGGAAGAGCTTTCTAGCTCCTGCTGCCTTAAGAAAGTTCAAAACATTCTCAAAGATCCATCTCATCCTGGGAACCCTTTTTTTGAACTATTACCATCTGGCAGATGGTACAGAATAATAAAAACAAGGACAAATAGGCTGAAAAACAGCTTCTATCCCAGGGCAGTAGCTTTTTTGAATTCTGCTGTATAGTGCAGTGTTGGTGTGGTGTCAGGGGTTTCCGGTTCAATGTGTGAAGGGTGAAGGATTATGTGTTTGTGTTTATTTTCATGGTCATGGTCATGATGTGCACTGAAGATGGTGTTTGATTTCGTTGTACAAGGTGCAATGACAATAAAGTACAGTAAACTAAACTAAACTAAACTAGAAAGACTATTGAGCCATCATTGTGCCCAAAGATGAGGAAAGGGTGAAATTCAAAAAAATATTTCTGAAGCCAGCTTCATTTCTTGCAGTTTTCATATAGGACTTCCGCAGTTTAAGGCTGCAGTGTAGAAAACTGCCATCTTTCTTTTTCTGCATTTCGAAATGTTACACTTCCTCCCAATTCTTGCTTTTCCTTATTGGTACTGTTGGATATGCACATCATAAACTTCCAATAAAGTCAATATCTTCTCCCTCTCATTCAATTATCACATCTCAGTGACACATACATTTTTAACAACTACCATACAGAAATATCCAGCAATAAGCTTCTCTGAAAATAATACCACTTATTTGTGGTGAAAAAATGTGACAAACCAAGTGGAGACTACAATTTTTTCCTCCCTGTCTTTTGGATATGACAAAAATCAAATCTAGATTCCCTTGTTGCCTAATCCTTTCCAACCCAAATTGAAGCTCCCAACTTTCAGACAAAGCCTCTGAAATACTATCTAAACTATAGAATAGAAACTTCATAGGACAGTCCTAATAAGGAAACTGCATACAACATACTAACAAGGTGAGAAACCTGAGTGTGCCATTCATTCCATATTCAGGGACACTCAACTGATTACTTCAACGCATTCTACAAAATCTATAGTTTTGCTAACAGTAGAGATAACCTTATGTTTATGTTTATAGCCCTGAACTCTATACAGATCTTCGTTCAGGGTTCTTATTTCTTGTAAAGTTGAAAGTATTTAATAATCATTGAATAAGCATTGTCTATTTGTCCTCAATGTTCTGCTTTGTTTATTTTTTAATGTTCCATGCCATTAGCTTGAGGCTAATACTTTGCAGTGGGAAAATGAAATGGGGACAACTAGGAAGCTTAAAAAGATATTCAAAACTTTATTTCTTCCAAATGAGAATGGGATTGAGATAAGCAACACCGAGTCCATTTTTCATTTTATTAAATGAGTCAGAAAGGGAGGAAGAGACGAAGTCCTTCAGAGGAAGATGGGAAATTGTCCAGAAAGGCTGATTTGTGCCCTCATGCCTGAAAGAAAAGGCAGCTGCTGTTGTTATTCCTTCTCCTTAGAGCAGCTATTTTTCCTACTTGTGGAACTTCTGTTGTGCACTGTTCTGCAGCTTTGTCACAGACTATGTAATAGAAAAAAATGCTCCATTTGTGACAATACTGCAGTTTTGTCAAGTGCTACTTAAACTGTTAAATAAATTAAACCTGAGGATGTGTCTTCATCAGTGAAAATAGAGAGAGTCCTCTTACTTCCTCCCACATGGCCATTTGCTTCTCCCAAATGTTGAAAGATGAAAGTGAGAAAACAAGCTTGTCAAACTTGTTTTTATGGCTGAGACCATTCCCAGGCTCCATCCACTAAAGTGCACAGCTTCTCCACACAGAAATAACTACAAGAATAATTTAATAATGAATACTTAAATGAATGCCAGAAACTACTGGAATAAAAGTCAGCCAGAAATTACACAAGGGTAATGGTTGATGGTTACATCAAACTCATCATTAGTAAGATATTATATTACCAGGAAAAAATCTTACCAGATCAGCACTTCAGGAATAAGGAATGTGTTTGGCTCAATAAAAAGGGCTTCTGTGTTGAAATATATTCATCTAATGATCTTGGAGAAAGACTGGCCAACCTGCTATTCCATCAGAACGTTGGGACAAAGCAGAAACAAATCCACATAATTTCCAAGTCATTCAGGATAGGCTATGCTCACACAAATGCTTCATATCTGTACCTTTAATATTACTAAAATAATTATTTAATGAAATTATTATATTTGGGGTACTGAACAGGAGAAAACCCCCCCAGTAATTTTAAAGCAAAACTCAGCAAACTCTGAGATGTGACTTATCCAAAAACGCAGCAAAAACTCAGTACTCTTGTCAGTAAACAGTAAGCAGGAAATGGCTAAAATTAATGTTTTACTAAAATTGTTGTACCATGGAAAATGGTTCTATGAAAAAAAAATTGAAATGTATTTAGAAAATAGAAATCTTAATTATTACCCCAGGTTTCCTCTCTTTTTATATGTAGATAATGAAAAGAGACAAGGAATGGACACAAGAAACCCGAGTTTCAAATTCATTTAGTCTTAGGTAAGAGTAGGTAAAGTCTAAAATACCACATAGGAAGTAAAGACCTGGATTTCAAACCTGCTTAGTAATAATGCTTACATTCTAATCTCTACTTAATCAGCTGAGCCTATTTCATAAGGTTGCTAATCCTTGTCCCTCTTACATATTCCCCAAACTTTCATGAAAAGGGATAAATATATAAAGAAGGATGGAGAAAAAAGTAGTGACCTTTTTTAATTTTAAAACTTGACTGAGAATGCAAAAAGGGGTTGTAACATTTGTGCAGCATTTTGAAAGTGCAGTGGAAAGAGTGAGGACTAGCAGAGCCACTGAGTGGGAAGAAAGAAGAGGAGAGAGAGATCAATTGGCACAATCCATCAAGCTACAAGAAGTCTAAATAATCCAGGATATCAACTTGGCTGATATATAGCTGATTTCAATGAGAGGAGCCCTTTAACAAGGCAGCTGTTCCGATGGCTACTGATCACAAACTGTCTGAGCATACCTGGAACTGAGACACATGTCTCAAGCCATTCATCACAGGTCTGCCCTAATGACCAGGCTTATTAGTAAACATTCCATGAACCTAATAATCTGCAGCTGTGCCTGAGGCAAGCTTTGGAGAGTTAGTTTCTGATATATATAAACAAGGTTTGGAAACCTGAGAATCACTTTCTTGAACTTTAGTTAGCATTACTGAATTGTCTTATAAATTAGCACAAACTTATTTCTCCTGCATTAAGAGAAAAGTTTTTAAGAACTAAGCAAGTGTTCCTTCACATCTCTGATTCATAGAATGCAATCCGCATGCTAAGAATGGCTTTACTAGTTGGCTTTATGAATAGACTTATGTTAAAAAATTACATCCATAGAAAAGCCAATTCCCTTTAGGCTCCAATGTCACAGTACCAAACTGGAATTTGCTTTAATGGATGCTGTAATATTAGCAGACTTCTCCATAATATTCAGTGATTCCCCTACTTCCATGAAATAATGTAAATATAACTTTGAACCATTTTCCTCAATAAATAAATGAACAAATACATTGTTTTTGACTAATTTGTTTAATTGGCTTCTCTTTATCTAGTTTTAGAACTTGCATCCATGCAGGACAGATAACATTTAGGTCATCTTTTTGCAGAAACATTGAATATTTGGAGGGGTTCAAAATTTTTAGCCCAGATGTTGCATTGAAAGCAAAACTTGCTAACAGTAGTTCTAAGAAGCAAATTAATAATAAATATTTTTATTCATTTCTGAATTTGAGGCACCATGAAAATGCATCCAAATTAATATGGCTAATTTTACATCATGTTATTATTGCTATATGTTTATTCTTTTCATATAATTGTATTTTATGTTTATTTTACTCTTGTACATATATTCTATGAAAGTATTTTAAATAAACAATATAATCAAGAAATCTTTCGGTGCTTAGCATGATCAGAAACAAACCACATCACCTACAAGACTCCATATATATATGCATCCACTGCACAACAACAGCACTTTACTAGTTGATTTTTGAAAAGTTACTTGCTATTACAGACACCAAATGCTGAACATTTGACAATGCTGAAACATCTTTTACAGATCACTTCAGAACATCTACATTCAACTCACAATCCTCTTATCCAAAGCATTTTATTCTCTGCCCACTTTCCATTTTCAGCCAAACACTTGCAGGTCCATAACCCATCTGATTAGCTGATAGCTGCCTGATTGCTGCAGTTTCAATGGCTTGTTGAGAGCATCAATTGCCAGTCATTCACCAAGAAAAAGGGATTAATAACAGATTGCTCAGGCTGGCTCAATACTGCTGAATATGCCCAACAAAACATGGTCAGTAGCATTCCGCCAGAATACTCTCAGTTAGAAGAACCACAAAGAACATTTTTTCATGATTTTAGAAAACAATGATTAATTCCAGACCTTCACAGTAGGTAAGGTGTATGAGAAGTGCCTCAGCAAATAGTGACTATTATTTCCAGATTTATTCTTCTCCCTTTTCTGTTGCTGTTTTGGGAAGCATCTTTTGAGAACAATACTTGCTAGGGAAAAAAAGACACATTTTCTTGTAGGCCCCATGGTATGGTATAATGTGTCCCATAGGAAACATATCTCTCAAACCCTTCTGAAATCTTCTTTGAAGAAAGCCATCAATTTGGCAGATAGATTTAAGTTAGGTGTAGCTGTGTGTGGGAAGAAGAATCTGGAATCTGTGAAACATAGGATTACATCAACATTAAGAAGGCTGGAACTGATTTTATAACAGATCTGGGTCTCCACGTTTGTTACTGACCTTTTCCTTTCAATGTAATTCTTATGATTTTCCCATGACATGATAATTCAGCTAAAGATTAGGAACTTTAAATGCTAGCCAATTATTAAATAGCTAGTGGTAAAAATTATTCTTTGCCACTCCTTACTGAATAGAATTAATGCTTAAACTCCATGAATAAACTAAGGCCTCTTTTCCATTTATGGCTCATCATCATCAATAAATCTGTGACAAAAAGGAAAAATAAACTGTTTCCCTTTCTTTTGTTAAGGGAGTTTAATTCACAAGGGAAAGATAATCCTTGTTTTGAGAAGCTGTTAATATTAACAAGAATTCAACTTTTTTAGTAGTAATTTTATTATAAATGAAAAGATAAAAACAATTCAAAATGTATTTAAAAACAGAATAAAAAGAAAAATAGAAACTGCAAAAAAAGAGACAGAAAAAAATGAAAAAATAAAAATATAGTAAAGATAAAGAAAAAATAAATGACTTTCTCCATCACAAATATGAACAATTTTACTTATATATCACCTTCTCTTAAAATATAAAAACTGATATTCTCTTCCCATATCTCATCTGTTATACATAATCAATCGTTAAAACCTGGCATTCAGTCCTTAGCAAAGGTCCATTAAGAGTTATTAGAGATAAAAACATATATTTTAACTTTGATCAAATAAATCAACTTTATATCTCTTTCTTTTAGCAATCTTTACTTTACAGAATAGAATTGGAAGGGATCTTAGAGGTCTTCCAGTCCAACCCCCTGCTCAAGCAGGAAAACCTATACCATGTCAGACAAGTGGCTCTCCAGTCTCTTCTTAAAAACCTCCAGTGATGAAGCACCCACAACTTTTGAAGATAAGCTGTTCGACTTCATTGTTAGGAAGTTTCTCCTTAATTCTAGTTTGCTTCTCTCCTTGATTAGCTTCCATCCATTGTTACTTTTCTGGCCTTCTAGTGCTATGGAAAATAAGTTGACCCCATCCTCTTTATGGCAACCCTTCAAATACTAGAACAGTGCTACCATATCACCCCTAGGTCTTCTTTTCTCTGGACTAGCCATATCCAATTCTTGCAACCATTCTTCATATGTTTTAGTCTCCAAGCCCTTAGTCATCTTAGTTGCTCTGCATTTTTTCCAAAGCCTTAAAATATTTTATGTAATGTGTGACCAAAACTGGATGCTGTATTCCAGGTGTGATCTTACAAGAGTTTTATAAAGCAGTACTTTACATGGTCTTGATTCTATGTTTCTGTTTGTACAAACAAGGATTGCATTAGGTTATTTTAGCTGCTGCTGTACACTGCTGGCTCATATTTAAATGATCATCAACTAGGACAATCTCTGTCACACTTATGATAAGATCTCTGTCACACTTACTGTTTTTGAGCCAGATTTTACCTAATCTGTACTTGTATCTTTGGTTTTTCCTTCTTAAATGTAAAACCTTGCTTTTCTCTAAATTAAAATCATTTTATAAGATACAGTCCATTGTTCAAGTCTGTTGAGATCTTTTTGGATCCTTAGCTTATCTTCTAAGACAGGGGTCTGCAACTTTAAATACTCAGAGCCATTTGGACCCGTTTCTCACAGAAAAGAAAACACTGGGAACCACAAAACCTGGTTATGTTGGCCAACTCGATGTCACTCCAACCCAGTCACATGACCCCTCCCAGCCATATCTTTTTGTGGCTTTCAGTATTTTCTTTTATCTGGGAAACAGGTATCTGTCTGTCTGTCTCTTTCACACACACCTCTCTGTGTCTCTTTCTTTCTCTCTCTTCCCTTCTCTCTCTCATCTTTCTCTCTGTCTTTTCCCCCTCTCTCTCATTTCTTTCTCCATCTCTCTCTCTTATCTCTCTCTCTCATCTCTCTTTCTCCCTGTCATCTCTCTTTCTCCCTGTCATCTCTCTCTCTCATCTCTCTCATTCTGTCTCTCTCTCTTTCTCACCCTCTTTCATCTCTCCCTCTCTCTCATCTCTCTCATCTCTTTCTGTTTCTCTCTTTCTTCCTCTCTCTCATCTCTCTCTTTCTCTTTTTCTCTTTTTCTCTGTTTATCTTTTTCCTCTCTCATCTCTTTCTCTCTGTTTCCTCCTTCTCATCTCTCTCTTTCTGTCTTTCTGCCTCTCTCACTCATCTCTCTCTTTCTGTCTCTCTCTTTCTCCCCCTTTCTCATTTCTCCTTCTCTCTCTCATCTCTTTCTTTCTGTTTCTCTTTCTTTCTTCCCCCTCTCATCTCTTTCTCCCTCTCCCTCTCATCTCTCTCCCTCTCTCTCTCATTTCTCTCTCTCTCTGTGTCTTTCTCTCTCTTTCTGCCCCCCCAATATCTATTAGCCAGGTTCAAACACATATTACCAATAAAATTCCAAACAGACAATTTAAAATGAGTGTAGGATAAAATACAATAGTTACAGGATAAAATACAATAATCTAATACATAAATATGTAAAATAGAATAAAATGTCATAACATTATATTTCTTTTTTAAAAATACATCTGTTTATTCAATGTTTTGACAATTAAAAACAAATTTCCACATTTTACAGTTACTATAACAGTGTTTACATTTGTAAGTATGCTCTATTACTGTGTTATCCATCTCTATCATTCTAAGCATTTTATACTTATATACATTTATACATATATACATTTATTTACACAGGAACCTTATTACTTAATAGTTTCTCATACATTATCATTTGACACCTTTGCACCTCTTTCTTATCCATTCGTACCAAACATCCCATGTCTTATAGTATTCTCCTTCTTCTTTATTTTTCAATAGCATCGTCAATCTGTCCATCTCGGCGCATTCATATATCTTATTAATTATTGCGATTTCTGTGGGGGTCATAGCCTGTTTCCAGTTTTGGGTGAAGGATATTCTAGCCTCAGTTATAATATGGAGCATTAAGTATTGATATTTTTTATTTAGATTAGGTTCTAACATGCCTAACCCCCAAAAAATCTGGTTTGAATTTAATTATCTGTTCCCTTAACTCCTCTAGTCAGGATTTGATTTTAAGCCAGTACTCCGTGCTTGAGGACACATCCACCATATGTGAAAATACATACCCAGCATTTACATCTCCAGCATTTGGCTATTATATTTGGGAACATTTTAGCTATTCTCACTGGGGGGAGGTGCCAGAGATAAAACATTTTATATGTACTCTTTGTAGGAGACCGACAATGTTAGCTTGTAATTTACCTGCCAAATACATTCCCACTGTTCCAAATCAATGCTATGGCCAAAGTACTTAGCCCAGGTTATCATGTTTTCTTTAACGGTTTTGTGATTCCCCAGAGTATATCAGAAATATAACAAAACCCAAAACATAACTAAAAGTCCTTTAATGCCTTCAACTTGGCTTCACTGTTTAATTGTTCACAGTGGAGGAGTAAACTATTTTCAAAATAACATTTCAAAGGAAAGAAACACAATTCAAATTTAAAGAGCCGATAACAAAGTAAAAACCAAAAACAAATCACATTGAATAAAGTTCCACGACAGACTAGGATAGATAATTGCCAACTTAAGGAAGATAACCAGGGACAGTCCATTGGAAGAACGCCAACAAAGATAAACCTTCTTTAGGAATAAAACACTAATTTGTCTCCAGCGTCTATTAGCACGCAGGTCCAACCTTTTATGCAGATCTCACACCTGCAACCCATGAAGAGGATCATGGCCCTCTCCTCCCGAGTAGACCACATTTTACCCTGATCCTCTCCTCCTGATCCTGCCCTAGGATGGTTGGGCCTGGATCCTCCTTTGACTGCTTAGCCGGCCTCTGCCCTTCCCCAACCTCCTCCGCCACCTCTGGAGCACACTTCCACTCCCTGTTGGCTGTTCCTCCACTTCCTCAGAGTCAGTCTCCACCAGGAGCATGACAGGTTTCCTCTTCCATTTTGTAATCTAAATAAGTAGTTATATGTTTTATTAAGCATTTTTTTCAACCTCTTGTAGTATTTTGTCTAATTGTTGCTGTATTGTACAGAAGCCAAATTGTTCCTTATCTTTTTTATAGTGTGTTTGAACCTGGAGATAAGGCCACCATCCTGTTTCAATTCCCTGTGATTTTAATTGGTTTTGCGTTTTTAGTTCCCCATATTCATTTAAAAGATCTTTACATTTTATTATTTTGTTTAGGTCTAAAGCATTGGGATATATTAATGCTTCCATTGTTGATAGCCATAGCGGTATTTTCACATAGTGGTTCTTTTTTAATTTCTCCCAGACATATAATACAGTGTCTCTCACCCGATGTCTTTGAAAGTAAGTATGGTACTTGTTTTTCCCATCCCAGAGAAACGTGTGCCAGCCCATCTGCAAGTCATGGCCCTCTATTGCTATCTGCCAGATTAATCCAATCCTTGAGCCATGTGGCTATTTCTGCTTGATAATATAACTCAAAGTCTGGGAGGCCAAATCTTCCCTTTTTTCTACTATCTTGCAGTGATTTATATTTTATTCAGCCTTTTTTCTTCTGCCAAATGAATTTCATTACTTTTTTGTTTAAATCCTTGAAAAAATTCCTTCCTAGCTTGACTGGCACCGTTTGGAACAAAAATAATAATTTTGGTAGAACATTCATTTTTATAGTCGCTATCCTCCCCAGCAATGACAATAGTATTTTAGCCCAATTATCTAAATCTTTTTGTCATAGTTGTCTTCTTTTATTGATGAACACTTCGCCGTGAGCTAAATCCCAAGATATTTTACTTTTTTAACTATCTGCATACCTAATTCATTTGATAGTTCTTCCTTTTGTCTTTTAGTACGGTTTTTGATTATTATTTTAGTTTTTTCTCTATTAATTTTGAGCCCGGCCACCTTTCCAAATTCTTCTATTTCTTGTCCTAATATAGAACTTGTTTCTTTTGAATCCTCTATGATAAATACCATATCATCAGCGAAGGCTTGGAGTTTATACTCCTCTTTCTTAATGGTCAATCCTTTAACATCTTCATTTTGCCTTATCTGAGTCAACAGTACCTCTGCAGGTAGTATGTATAGTAGTGGGGCTAGTGGACATCCTTGCCTCACTCCTTTGTTTATTTCTAGACCATCCATGGTTTCTCCATTTACTTTTGCAGTTTGTACAGTATAAATTGTTTTAATAAGTCCCATGCTTTCTGGGCATCCACAAGCATAAGTGCCATTGGTTTATTTGAATGGATTTTGTAGTATTCTGGGACGTCCATAATCAATCTTGTGGTTTTTTTTATCTGCCTATTTGGGAGAAAACCATTCTGGTCAGGATGGATGATTTCACTTAATATTTTCCCAGTCTTTCAGATATTATTGTGGCTAAGATCTTATAATCCATGTTTAGGAGCTAGATCACTCTATAGTTTTTTATTTGCTGGGGATCTGTCTGTTCTTTATGTGTAAGTGTTAGGTTTGCCTCTGTCCATGTCTTTAGTATTTTGGTTTGTTCTAGAGCCTCATTATACAAGTCCAACATTAATTCCTCCATTGGCTCCTGAAATTCTTTATAGAACTCGGATGGTATTCCATCTGGTCCTGGGGTTTTATTCGTTTTTTGTTTCCCAATTGCATCTTTGATTTCTTTTATAGTTATTTTATTGCTTAACAAATCTTTTGCAGCATCAGATATGATAGGTAAATTTTTTTCTTTAAGGATGATGTCTTCCTCTGGGATTTCTTCCTGGGCGATCTGTTTCTTTTGGTCTATCTAGGAGCATAAGCTCCCATTTTCATCTCTTAGCACTGCTATTGTTCTTTTTTCCTGTTCCTTCATTAACTTGTGCAACAGCCATCTCCCTGGTTTATTCACGTTCTCAAAAGAGTTTTGTTTTACAAGTTTGAGTTTTCTGGCCATTTCCTCCTGTAGATTTAAATTTATTTCATGTTTCACCAGATCTATTTCTCTTTTAAGTTCCTCGTTATGAGGATCTTTCTGCATACTGGCCTCCAAGTTTTTCAATTTCTCCTGCCTTTCTCTCTATTGGTTCTTTCCTTTCCTTTCCTTTCCTTTCCTTTCCTTTCCTTTCCTTTCCTTTCCTTTCCTTTCCTTTCCTTTCCCTTCTTTCTTTCTTTCTTTCTTTCTTTCTTTCTTTCTTTCTTTCTTTCTTTCTTTCTTTCTTTCCTTCTTTCCTTCCTTCCTTCCTTCTTTCTTTCTTTTACCTCTTCAGCTCCACAGATATATGTATGTTCGTTGTATGGGATAGAATAAAATCTCCCAAATCTAACCATTGTATCAAGCTGTTCGAATTTTGCTCAAGTAAATGTCTCCCTGAGAAGTTTTGGCAATTGTGATTCTAAACAGTTGTCCATTTGGAAGGTGTGTTTATATTTGCTCAACTATTTCAGGCTACCAGCCTTACTAAGTGTGGCTATGTCATTTTGAGCTTCTATATCCATGATTCTTTGGGCAACTTTTTTTTTATCCTCCTGTTACAGAGGGCATTGGGAGACCACAGCTCCTTATATAATTTGTCAATTTAGTAATCCAGAGGGTTTGTGACTGCAATTTTATCTGCTCCAGCAGACATAGCTTAGGGAGTCTATCTGTCTCCATTTCATTAATTTTGAACCAGTAATTGTAAACTCTGGTTTTAGTGTGAATTGTGTAGATTCCTAATTCCACTGATTGCTGCAGCAGATGTCTTAGGGTCCACACCCAAAATACATCTTCGTGCTGAGACTGTGCTTACTCTAAAGCTGTAATGGGGTATAAACCCCAAACCTCAGCTCCATATAGGAGCCTAGGAATTACCTTAGCTTTATATATGTTGATTAGAGGTGCTAGGGAGTCTGGGTAACTGATTCTTTGACCTAATAGATTTAAGCAAGCTTTTGCTCTAAGTGTGCTCCATTGGTGGTTACAAGACCAAGATTTGGTCTTGGAAAAAGTTATGCTTAAGTATATGAAGGTGCTAACCTGTTCAATTGGTTCTCTGTCTAGTTGTCATCTATGTCCCTGGTTATGTTTACCAAACACTATAATTTTTGATTTGGATTTATTAATTAGAGAGCTATCCTTACAGTAGTAGCTAAATCTCCTTAGTAGTGTACACAATTAGCCTTTTATTTTTCTTCACCTCTACCTTTTTTGGTGAGCCATCTATCAGCCATGTTATATGATCTTAGATCTCAGCAGCCTCGCAATGTCACGCTTACCGGCGGATGATTGCTATCATCACTAAAGTGTACTAAAGCCTCTGAGAAGAGGTCAATTTTATCTCTAGACACACAAAAGAGATCCAGCACATTGCTTGAATGGGCCGAGTGGTATGTGTAATGATATGTGTAATTCTTATCCTTACCTACCAGAATTTGGAGATTACCCTTAAAAATTAAGGAGACTAGGAGCAGGCCAGCAGTGTTACTTTTTCAGTCTCTCGAAAGCCATTGAGGATGGTTATTGAAAAACTCCCTTGGGATTTCCTTCCTCTGGGCGAACTCATACAAAGAAGGACCCAGCCTAGTGCTAAAATCTCCTAATAATACCATTATGGACTGAGGGTACAATACAGATATATCATCAAGGATAACTTCCACATTTATCCAGTATTCAGAATTATAATACCAGGATGTGTTTGAAGGATATACACATTTACTAGTATTAACTCGAATTCTTCATATCCAAATTTAACAGCTAGGAAATACGATTACTTTTCTTCATTGTATAGTTTCTCTGCTGCCATTACAATTCTTGCTTTATAAGAATGCATAATCCACCAGAGGCTCTTCCTTCATTTTTTGTTTTCTGGGCTGGGGAGGCCCATCCCTGAAAGCCTGGTAGTTGTATTGGTTCATTCACTTTGGTTAACCAGGTTTCCTAAATGGCTGTTACCTAGAATCTAGAGAGAAAGCTCACTAGCCCACTATCAACGATCCCTTTCCAGCCACCATCTATATGGGATTCCCAGAGACAAAGTGATCTCGCTTGGTTGGTTGGCAAGGTGATAAGAATACTGGATGTCAACTTGACATTGGAGCTGGGACGATATTAATTATGCTTCCCATACAGATACAGTTATTGTGAGGTTTGGTATTTCTCCTCATGAGTTGCAAATCTTTTTGTTGTTGCTCCTCTTTATTTTGATTGTCAGTATTCCTCTGCTTTTGCTCTAAGACTGACATTTCTTCAGCTGGGCAGGGACTCCGGCTTTCCATCTCTTTGTCTAGTCGATGGTTAATGGTTAATGGTTAATGTCGATGGTTAATTCGGACTTGTACTGTTAAGTCCTGTTGGGTGTCCCTTTCCTATTCTTTTTGTTTTGGACTGGTATGCCTTTTCTTTTTATTTATTGGGATTTGACTGCTTTCAGAAGCCAAACTTGATAGCAATTCCACAGAGGAGCTGCCAGAAGGAAGCAAAACATTCAAGCTTCCTGCTGCACTAGTTGCCAATGTCAACCTTCTCTCTCTCTCTCTCTCTGATAAAACATTCACTGTTATGCCTAACACACGCCAATGACAGATATTTCTGTGCAAAGTTGAAATGTAAGAATGAAAGGCAGGGTTTTTACCTTTTTTATCATATTTTGTAGTGGACACCTATGTGCATGTTCACTTATTCATTCATTTTCACCAAGCCCCATTTAGTTCAGTCTTATTCCCAAGTAAGTGCTAAAACTCTATTAATCTCAGGACCAACACATCTTGTCAATGAGTAGCTAGTGTACAGCACAATTATCTTCTTAGAAGCTAGGTCCGCTGAGTTTAATGAGCCCTTCTTCGAAATGAGAATGTATGGAATCGCTGGAATTGTCTGGATCAAAATAATTTAAGACAAGAAGAATCATGGCAGTTATCTGACTCTTTGACTAAGGTAGCAGGGAAGCTTTAATGGTTGAGGTTTTGAAGAACCAGATATAAGCTCTGTGAGGCTCATGCAATGTGGAGCAGTCATAGGCCCTCTCAATGGTGTCCACTACCATTAGCAGCTCCAACTCCTTGCTTTTAAGAAGCTATTTGAATTGGTATTGTTCCAATGGGCCTTTGGCTTTTTGTTCTGTGTGGGTTACAGACATAGTTGGTATTTTTATCATTTAGGTTTTTAAATTATATTTTAAAAACTCGCACACTATCCAGAGACAATCTATTAGTCTTTAAGCTTTCAAAAACCGTATTGGCTTAAAATTTGCTGTGTCTCACTGACAATCCCTGTCTTCCTACAGCTACAATGCTGGCCTGTGATATAATCCTTATTTATGATATACAGAGTATATTAAGAGAGGTTTGCTACCCTTTCCCAAATGTCAACATTTGATAGGAAAACATTTATTAATCATTCTCCTTAAAGTCAGATGGTATTCCTACTGTCGGAGGGAATGGCTTTTGACAGCTGGCTATTTCAGTGATTTTAGCTATCTGTCAAAATCCATTCTGATTTGCACAAATATTTTATAGCAATACTTCAAATGGAACCTGACTATTACTTAAGACCTTTTTTTGAACTGTTCCAAAAGAATGATAAACCATTGTTCAGAATCAACAAATTCCAACTGACTTCATTCATGAAACCCCAACAATATTTTCTTTCTTCTCTCTTATACAAAGATTGTCTGCTTGAGTCACTCTATATTTCTTTCCTCCTCTTGTTTGAAAGAAACATGAATTACAAGATGGGAAGATGAGGTGTTTAGTCAGAAAATCGACACCTGCAAGAGTGGAATTGAGGGTAGGATAAAATAGACCTTGTTTTTCAAAAGATACATAGAAACTAGTATATAAGTTACAGTTGTTTTGCTATGTGCAACTAACAGAAGGATGTCAAACTGCTGAGGCAGGATATGCCACATGTATGGTAGACATTTTTGATTGCATCTATGTACTAAGTATCACTAAGTTAAACGTACAGGTAGTCCTCAACTTACATCCACTCATTTAATGACAATTCAAAGTTATGACGCCACTCCAAAAAGTACTACCTGATTCCAAAGTTTTGATGCCTCCCCCCATAGTCACATGACTGCATTTCAGATGCTTGACAATTGGACTCTGTTAGATCTGGGAGGATGGTTCAGAAATGGAGGCAAGACTCAGATAACAACAACAGCTCTTTATTAGTGACTTCAGATCTGAGCAAACTATTCCGGCCGCAGCAGCCCCTTATATAGGGCTGGCTGCGGCTAGGCAGCCAATGAAAGTGATTTGAGTTTGCTGCTCTTGGCAGGGCCAATCGCGGCAGCCTGTTTACTAGCCTATCGCATCAGTCAGTGGTGACCAATCACGATCTGCTATTCCCGGGCCAATCAGAGTTGCAGGCTTTCGAGCCTGCTAGTCCGGAACAGACTCCATTTACTGTTTGCAACATCCTGCAGTCATATGATTGAGATTTACAACATTTTTGCCTCGAACTGGCAAATCACTGAGATGCTACACAACAAGGTGCTGAGGTGCTTCAAAACAAAAAATGTATTGAAATACGTGGAAGGGACACTGAAAATCTGTTAAAAGTTGCTCTTCATATCAGCTGATGCAAAATCCCCCCAAAAAGAAAAAAAAACCTCCTGTCATCTCATATGAAAGAGCAACATATTCTATCTCTGAAGAAGAATACTTGTTGGCAACAAATAGCAAATTTGCCTACAGAGCTGAAGAGTTGGATAAGAATTTGAAGAGACAAACTCACTATTTGTGGGATTGCCTCAGACAGGTTTGGTAAGCTTTTTTTTTTTTAATTAAAAAAAGTGGCCCATGCAAATAGCAAAACTTGTTTGTCTGGAGGTGACAAAAGAATTGTAGGCATGGGCCATGAGAAACAATGCCTCTCTTAAACTATTTTCAATTCAACCATTCCTTCTCCAGCTTTAGAAAAAGTGAATTGTTTCCTGTCCTTCTCAATTTGTCTGTTAGCTCCTAAATTTCTGCACAACAAGCGCCTTTCTGCCCTACAGTAATCGCAGCCTTTCGAGCGCGAAAGGTGAACGTTCCGCATCCCCATACTCTGGACACAATTACATTTACACATAACCCCCCCTTCCCTGTCATGATCTCTTTGCCTGACATCTCATCTGTCAGCAGCCCATCGCAGGCCACGGATCCAGTGACCTCCCTCTGAATAAAAAGAGGAAGGGACAGGGCAGTAAATCCCATCCCCAGAGCGCATCAGCACGGCAGTAAATTGGAATCCTCTCCGTGCCCCCTTTATTATCACACTCACAGCATGAAGTTATGAGCCTCCACGCAGCTCCTGCTATAAAAATGTGATGGATGGAAAGGAAACCTCAGGGAGTTAATCTATTCTCCCATTAAATTTTAGTTTAATTGGTCTTTGAGTCAATCAGAAACTCACTAGTCAGTGAATTAAGAAAAGGAAAAAGGGGGGGGGGTGAAATGGGTAGGAAGATGAAAGAAGGGGTGCCTCTATCAAATCATATGATAAGGATCTAAATAGCCTGTGCTTGCAACCCATACACTGCACCTTGAAAAATAGCAATCTTCAATCTTAGGTAGAGGTCCTTCATAGCTTTGAAATCCAAATTTCCTTGAATATATTTTAATATGGATTTTAAGTCAAAGACCTTAGCAAACTGTCCTCCAAGCTTTATCTTCCAAAGCTTCTGGTTTGGAATTCTGGGAGCTGTAGTTAAAAAGAAAAATACCAGAGAGCATAGGTTGAGGGAAACTAGGTATAACAATTATAAGCAACAAAGAGGATAGACAGACAGACAGACAAATAAATTCAATCAATCAGAATAGAGCTGGAAGGAACCTTGGAGATCTTCTAGTCCAACCCCCTGTCAAGCAGGAGACCATATACCATTTCAGATGGATGATTGTCCAGTCTGTTCTTAAAAATCTCCAGTGTTGAAGGACCTACAACTTCTAATTGTCCTCGTTGTTAGGATATTTCTCCTTAATTCCAGATTGCTTCTTTCCTTGATTAGTTTCCCAAAATTGTTTCTTGTCTTGCATTCTGCTGCTTTGGAAAATAAGTTGATCCCCTCTTCTTTGTAGCAAGCCCCTTAAATACTAATATATTGCTACCATGTCACCCCTAGTCCTTCTTTTCCCTAGCCTGGCCATACTCAATTTCTGCAACCATTCATATATTTTTGTCTCCAGGTCTTTAATCATTTTAGTTGCTCTTACTCACACTTTTTCCAAAGCTTCAACATCTTTTTTGTAATGTAGTGACCAAAACTGGATGTAGTATTGCAGGTGTGGTCTTACTAATGATTTATCAAGTAGTACTAATACTTCATATGATTTTGATTCTATGATTCTGTTTAGACAACCAAAGATTGAATTAGCTTTTTTCATTGGTGCTGTACACTGCTGGCTTATGTTTGATCATCCACTAGGACTTTATGATTCCTCTCATAATTACTGTTTTTGAGCAAGGTTTCGCCTAATCTATACTTGTACCTTTGGTTTTTCCTGCCTAAGTGTAAAACCTTGCTTTTCTCCAGATTAAATTTTATTTTGTTGGATAGGACCCATTGTTCAAGTCCGTCAATATTTTTTTGGATCCTGAACTTGTCTTCTGGAATGTTGGTTATTCCTGCCAGCTTAGTATCATCTGCAAATTTGAGGAGTTCCTTTTCTGTTCTCTCATCTCAGTCATTTATTTATTGAAGAGTACTGGACCTAAGAAAGAACCCCACTTCTGGAAGTGTGGTACCCCACTTCCCTCCATGTAAATGTAGTACTCATTGAGTAAGGTTTTTCAGCTAGTTACAAATCCACCCACATTTTTCTAGTTTACCAAGAAGTAGGCTGTGGTCTACTTCTTTGAATGTCTTGATGAGATCTTAGTATCCTATGTCCAATCATTTCACTGGTTTACTAATTTAGTCAATTTATCAAAGAATGAAATAAGAAATAAGGAGAAATTTTCTGACAGTGAGAACAATCAACCAATGGAATAGCTTGCCTTCGGAAGTTGTGGGAGCTTCATCACTTGAGGCTTTCAAGAAGAGATTGGACTGCCATTTGTCAGAAATGGTGTAGGGTCTCCTGTTTGGGCAGGTGGTGGTGGACTAGATGATCTACAAGGTCTCATCCAACTCTGTTAATCTGTAAGGTATCTGTAAAGCTACTAGTTATAATTGTATTTGTTTCTAGATGTTCACAGATTTGTTTTTTGATTATTTTTTTCCAGTATCTTCCCAGGTATTGATGTTAGGCTGATTGGTCTGTAGTTTCCTGGATCTGTTTCTTTTCCTATTTTGAAGATGGGAGCCTCATCAGCTCTTTTCCAATGCTCTGGTAGTTTCCCAGTGGTCCAGGATAAATGGATGGATGGATGGATAGAAAGATGGATAGACAGACAGACAGACAAATAAGTCAGAGACTTCATCATGGAAAACATGTTCTACACTAAAGAGCTTGACATCCTTCATTCAAGATCTTTTTGCCTAATCTTATTTTTCAAAGGAAATAATAAGAACAGAAAGAAACTGCTGTTTCCTTGGAAGCCACTGCAAAAACACCTTCTCCCCAAATATGCATATGCGTATGTTTCGTTGCAGTTATTCTGTAAGAAAAGATTGTCAAACAACCACATTTGCAGAATCACCTGGCAGAAGCTCCATGTTCCAAAACTTCAAGTCTTTTAAGTGACTTGATATCTTTTCAATTATCTCTTTTATAAATCACAGGAATTGTTTAGACTAGCAGTTTGGTCCTTATATGACATAAGGTCTTATACATGCCACAAATTTATTTTATGTTTGTGCAAAGTAAGAATATTGTTATTGCAAGACCTGGAGCCAGTATTAGGGTAGAATTATGATTTTGCTTCTTGCTTTCAGTGTTTGAGGATGGCAGATTATGGATCAACTTCGAATGCAGTTGAGAAGGTGGGAAGTTGAAACTAATGACCAATAAAGAAAAGCGTGTGCATTTTTGTCTTGCTATTCAAATCAAGAGTTGATTTGACATGAAATTTCAGACATGAAATTCTCCAGAGTCATTTTGCAAAGTTCATGTGATCAGGAATTACTATGTCATAGAGTATAATTATAACTGAAATGAATTTATATCTTGCTTTTCATTGTGCCCCGCCCCCCCACCCCGCAAAGCAGGACTAAATCTAATACCAGTTCCCTAGCATTTGTACATACAAATTGGAGACGTTCTCACAGGTAATAGTTTTACATATGCCTGTTATTGAACACAACAAAATATACCTTCTGTAATGATGTTGTCACATAATTCATCCCTTTGCAAAATATTGTTATATCATTAACAATCATAATGATACATTCCTTATATAACAATAGAACAGAATATAATTCTTTTATTGGCCAGGTGTGATTGGACACACAAGGAATTTGTCTTGGTGCAAATGCTCTCTGTATACATAAAAGAAAAGATACATTCGTCAAGAGTCAAGAATCATAAGGTACAACACTTAATAATAGTCACAGGGTACAATAAGCAATTAAATCATATGAGGAAACTCCATATAAATCATAAGGGTCTTCAGCCTTTTGAGACGTGAGGTACAACACACACCATTTTACATAAAGGAATAGATAAAGAATGTTTCTTTCTCACTACACTAGTTGACCCCAGGCTAGAAACTGGCTAATTCTGCCTTAGTCATGAAAACTGCTGGGTGATTTGGGACCAGTCACTCTTTCTCAGTTCAACTTATTCCACAGAGTTGTTTTATAAAAAGGAGGAAGGAGTATTAGATATGTTAATTGCCTTGAGTTACTTACAAAAATAATAAAGGTGGGATATAAATAAATAAAATAAATCATTTGATGATTAAATCTTAGAAAACTTTATGGATGACATGAGGGCTAGATCAGCTAAGACAAGAGTGAACTGATTTGTTATAGAAGCAATGCACAAATGTTAACCACGTTTTAAAAAATGAGCACAGAGCTGAGAGAAAGAGATGTAACTGTGATTGTGAACCCATGGCACATATACCACAGATGGCACACAGAGCCATTTGTGAGGGCACGCGAGCCCCAGCCAAACTTACCTGCACTGCATATGCAGACTCCTCCCAGCTGATTTTCGGCTCATTTGAGGCCGTTTTCACCCTCCCAGAGGCTCAAGGGAAACTTCTGTGGCCTCAGGAGGCTGAAAAACGGGCCTTCTGGAAATACCGGAAGTGCCGAAATGGGCCTGTTTTCAGCCTCCCGAAGCTGCAGAGGCTCCTCTCGAGCCTCTGGGAGGGCGAAAACGACCTTAAATGGGCCAAAAATCAGCTGGGAGGCATACACATGTGCAGTGCAGGTAAGAGGGTGGGGCAGAGTTATTGTGCACGCCTGCACAGGGGGCCCTGCATTGCATTGTGGGTGCCAACATGTGTGCATGCACTATTGTGCATGTGCTTTCGGCACACCACAACAAAAAGGTTTGCCTTCACTGAGATATAAGATTTAACATTATATTTGTGTCTCCATATGTTATATTTAACTTCTAAAAATTTGGTTTAATTCTGATGAAAGAGGGTTTAACTCATGAGAAAACTACTATACTGTAATCTCAATTTCAGAATTCTGTATGAAATCTCTTTAAGATTTCATGAAACATATAGAAATCTTGCATACTTTTGCAATCTCATGAGATTTTCACCATTAAAATAAAAGAATATACCTGATCCTCTTTATCTGCAAACCATACACATAGATAGACATAACTTCTTCCATTCCTCACAAAAAATGCTTGCATTTTATTGGAATGGTAAAAATGGCGCTTGAGTAACCAGTTGGAATGCTTTGACTCATTGAGGACCACAATAACAGCTCTCATAGGAAGCTCTCACTGCATCATATAGGCCTGTATAGCTAATGTAAGAACAGAGAAAGTGATACAGCATAAATTGCAAAGGAATAATAACCTTTGGAAAAGTGTAAAATGTAATTTTTTGTATCTGCAAGAGAAGCACTGAGTTTTAAAGAGAAATATTAGGCAAAAAACCAACACTTTTCTATTATGTTAGCTTTCTTTCTATGGAGATGTGCTTTTCTACAGTATTTTAGATTTCTGCCTACAGACTAGTTATCTACCCCATTTTACTACTTCAGTTTTCTACCAATTTATTCTGCTGTATATATAAATTACAGCATGATGCTGAGGATAAATAGCAATATCTGATGCTGGCCATTTAAAAGAATTATAAAATATCCTAATACTTCTATCATTAGATATATCCAAATCTGAATTTAAAAATAAAGTATGAAACTCATAAAGGACAATAAAAATGATTTGGTATGCCTGGGGATCACTATAGACTGAGAGCCCCAAATAAGGCAGCCTGACTTCCCCTGTACTCCTTAGTCTCTGTGCTTCACCTGCATTCTTTTTCATTTCCAAACACCCAAAGATTTTTGCTGCATAAATAAATAAACTAGGGAGCAGGTGGGGAAAAAATTGAATGATGGCATTCTAAAAGATATCACCCATAAATGCCTAGGTAGTACTACAATTGGTACAACTTTCAGTTTATTTCTAAAAGAATCATGTGGATCTCAAATATTATTATTATCTATTGTTGTTGCTGTTGTTGTTTTTGTTGTTATTTCTTTTTAAAAGAAGGCAATAATTAGCCAATATTTTGCTTTTAATAAGCCAAAATGTCTTTTCTCTTACCACAAGATGTAAAAATACAGCAAGTGGGACATAGTGTGTAGGGCATGCCAGCTTATCTTCTGGTGAATAGACAAGCTTTCCCAAGGCAGCCATTTTGTGACACACATAAAACATGCTATTACATTTTCAAATCTGTCTATTGAATGAACATGCATGAGTTGTTTATTTACAGACGCAACTCCTCAGTCAACAGTATCTTTCCCCCCATAATTGTACTGTTGTATAGTTCAAGTATTAGTGCAGCGTAACTGAACAAAATTACACTTCCTGAATGATATGTTTCCAAGCAGATAGAAGCTTCTAATAATTTATATTTGGGTACAGAATAAATTATTCACACATTTTCCAATATAATTAATTACTAGTTTCTTCTGAGGCTGAATTCAGTTAATTTTATCTAGATTCAATTTTGAATTAGGACTAGAATTAAAGCAGGCAAAGATACGACTATCAGAAAAAAGTATAAATTGATATTATGAATCAGAATAAAAACAGAAGGTATTTTAATATCATGTTTATAAGTCATCAACATATGTCTATGAAACTAAATGTTCAATAAACAGCAATGCATTCTTATCTCAATTATATCTGAGTAATTATGTATAGAATTACGCAGTATATATTCCATCTATAAATGCAATTGTTACATGATCATTAAATTTCCCATACAAAGATAATGTCATTACTGTAGGAGGTTTATGACTGAAGCCATTTTAATATTTTATTCTTAGAATTGTAGCATTCAGAGTGTCTGAAAGAATTTTTGAAGTTAAATCAACAACTGGTATTTATATGTAATGACTTTGGGCAAAATAGAAAATAGTGAAAAACTTCAAAGCCTCAAGTTTATTATAGCATATATATATTTGTATATTTGTAGTCACTACAAAATTCTCTCCTTTTAAATCCTCTGGCACATGCAAGGACCTCAATATTTTATTTTCCTCTAATTCTTAGAGGCAGTATTGCTTCTTTCTTTCTTTCTTTCTTTCTTTCTTTCTTTCTTTCTTTCTTTCTTTCTTTCTTTCTTTCTTTCCTTCCTTCCTTCCTTCCTTCCTTCCTTCCTTCCTTCCTTCTTTCTTTCTTTCTTTCTTTCTTTCTTTCTTTCTTTCTTTCTTTCTTTCTTTCTTTCTTTCTTTCTTTCTCCAAGCTTAGCAACGCAAAAGTTACTACTAAAACAGATAGCTGTTTTTCAGTTCTTTCACAGCCAAGAAGAAATGAGTCAGCTGTCAATGTTCCAAATAACCCTTTTAAGAGTTGTCTGGAAAATTTAAAGGGCATATGAACCTACTGGGCATCAGCTAGGACAAAGATGCATTAATTGCTGTCTGGCCCCCGGTAATTCTGTTTATTGATCCTTGGTCTACTTTCTCAAATATTATTGTTTCTTGATGATGAACATATCCCAGAAGAAAATCTCTTAAAGAAGAAGGACCTTTAAAAATACAGTTTTTATAGTATCTCCTGTCTTCTTTAAAGTGATACATTCCATAGAGTAATAGGCTGAAGGAGCAAGATTATCCAAGTTTGTTTCTGGGATTAAAGATCCCACTCCACAACCACATAATTATCAACATTGCCAAGATATTGTAGATTGTTTGTATGGTATAAATGTCTTAGGAGAAGGAAAAAATAGCACTTAACAGCAAAAATCTAAACATAACTTCAGGTTACTTCTTTAGTGAACTTGGGATAAGAATAGAGGCAAGTTCCTTAGCAATAATCAATAAATCATATGTGCTAAATATTGTTAGAATGAATCCTGTGAATTCAGATTGTAGAACATACAATAATTTATTATGGTTCTTTTGAATTTTTCAAAAGAAAAATATGAATGAGGTATTCATTCAAACAAATAAATGAAATAATTTTATGTTTACTAGATAATTAGTATTAGGCTTATAGTAGTCAGAAAATATTGTGTTTAACCCTCAAGTAGGTCATTTATGTATTAAAATGGAGTGTATTGCTGCAAATGTACTAAAAAGAATTTGAGCGTTTGTAATATATTGCACGTTTTTCTGGGGTTAAATACTAGCAAGGACATATGCTTTCATACAAATCTCATAATAGAAAGGAAGTGAAGTTAGGTACTTAAGATATGGCAAGTGGTGATAGAAACATACAAGCCTCCAATCAACATTTGTAGACAGGCATGTTGGCATTCAGCAGTATTGACATTGCTTCCACAAAACCTTTCTTATTTTTTAAAGAATATTAGCCTGAGATCTTTTTTAAGGTTAAAAATGCAATAACCAATAAACTTCATTCACAAGTAAATGTTTTTAAATTACAGAGATAGTTGGAAACTCAGTTTTATCTAATCATATGGATGCAATGGTGTTAATGTGGTAACAATGTAAAACTCCATAAATTCAGAGTGATTTTTAAAATCAAGATTAGATTTTAAATATTTTAAAGAAACACTAATGCACCAATGCAAGATGAAGTATACAAAGTTTAACAAAAGTATTTTTAAAGAAATACAAACATACATTTTAAAAAGGGATCTTCGTATGATGCAATAAAAAGATAACCAATATTCGTTGAAGAGCCTTCTACGTGCATTTTCCATTCACTAAAACCAACTTTTAAAATTCAACAGATGTTGCAATCCTGTTTTCAAGAACAATTTTCTATTATTTCCATTTATGATGGACAGATGTTTAAAAATAACTTTGATTTGCCAATTTAAAAATGTTTAGAAGCAGAGATCTTGAGTGAAGAACTATGGGAGAAAAAGAAAAGCTGATAAAGGATTGTTTAACTCTTTATTACTTCTCCTAATTTATCCACTTTCCACAATTCCTCAAACATTTGAACGTACATTAAAATTCTCTGCTGTGTGTCCTATAATAGAAGAGCTTCCTGGGCTACTATTTGAAGAGTATATGTAATTCTTAAGGAAAATGTTAAGCAAGCCCTCCCTCCCTTAAAGTTGTCAACATTTTTAAATGGAACTGTATTGTACCTCCACCAGTAGATGGTGCCGTAGGTTTTCTTACAGAACAGTACTATAACAAGAACTCAGCTCTCATTGGCCAAAGTTCTTTTAAAACCTTTTACTTAAGATTGATAAAATTATAGATATTAGGAAATATAATAAGATGAGCTACATCTATTCTATTAAAAGCAGAATAAAAGCGTTATCCTTTTTGGTTTTCAAAGTTATATTTGGATAGTGAAATAATAACTTATGTAAAGCCATTTCCTCTTCTTTGTAGTTCAACTAGTTCTTAAACAGGAAGATTAAATCTATAACCAAGTTCAGCCAACTGAAGTCTGTCTAACACATTATGTTGGTGCTCCTGAAACCTTGCAATATTATTTTATTCAGGAGGCATCTGCAATCTTTCCATTGGCTTTTTAATTTATTTATAGCCAAGCATTCTGAGTAATCTGAAAACCAGGAATTGGAGTGGGGCAAGCTTCCAGTTTTTTTTCAAGTATTAAACTGTCTTGTTTTAGCCTGTATGATGATGACACAATTGCATAGAAGCAAAAGGTCCCCCAACTAATTCCCTTTCCTCTTCAACAATATGCATCCATTTTGGCTCAGTGAGCACACCACACTTCCTAAATAGGAAGCAGAATCTAACTGTGACCCAGTGATGAACTTTCGCTATTTCTTTAGGCAAATGGAATGATGGGTCCCAGGACAGCAAATCCTTCTGTATGTACACATGAACTGGGAGAGTTGAGGTAGCAAAGAGAACAGAAGAGTGTAATTATGAAAATTAGCTGTCTTAAACATCAGGCCCTAGGCTCACCAGCTGACAGCTTGAAAGGAAGGTTGTCCAGAGCAAATGGCTTAACGAGCTGTTGTATTGCTGTACACATTACAAATATTTAAGATGCAGCTGATGACAGAAAGCCTGGAGACAGGACAGCTTTAGGCAAGCTAGAGAGCTGAAGCAGGAAAGTATTTTCATACTTTTTCAAAGAACGGAGATGAAATTCTTACATTCAAAACAGTAAGGAATATTCTATTAGGAATGACAAATATGCAGATATCTATTTCCTAGGTTATACATGCTGAGAAGTGATAAATAGCTCTAGTTTACCAATAAACCTAGGAGAGTTTAAATAGGCACATATTTATAAGTCATATATAACTTATATGTTCTCCTAATGTAATTGTAACGTTAGTATTATTAAAAGAATTATTTGAGTGGGAAAGCTGGTAAGGTGATATTTAAACACGACTGTTTTTCCAATCTAACAGAAGGTTGGAAAGCAATTATACAACTGAGATGTTCTTTATCAGCAGAATGACTTTTAGAAAATAAAATAGAATAGGCCAACTCTGGTGTGATAGGAAAGGTCATCAAAAAATCTTGTTTAAAAAAGGACAGGTTTCAGTCAGAAGTCACAGAGAAAGTTTTCTCAATCTACCTCTTTGAGAGATTGAATAGGAGAGTAATTTGTAAGTGGCTGATTCCTTCTTTCTCAGCCATTTTCTCCTTCTCCTGGTCACATGATTCTAGGGAAGAAATGGTGAACTGAAGATGGCTCCTCTCGCAGTGGAATGAAGAGTCGGTGAATGGATTCTTGGGACAAGGAGAGGGCTGGGACCACTTACAGGAGAGAGCTGGGACCACTTACAATAATCTCAGAAGTTCATCTTAAAATTGTTTCCTATTTTAAACTGCATTTGGGAGATGGTATGGAACAGGTGCAAGTTTTACTGCATAGGACTAAGACAAACTTGAAAGTGGATCTAAAAATGATAGGCCATGGAAAAATGTGGAAGGAGACGCCACATTATACATTGGAACGAAACTGATTGATATGACTGTTACAAAAGAGTGACCTTTTTATACTGGATTCACAAATGAAACTTGTTAAAGTTGTGAAGAATTTTGTTAGAAGGGAAAAAGAAAAAATGAGAAGAAATCAAATGCTAGGACTTTATTTTAATACATTTAGGATCAAGTTTGATAATATGGCCATAAATGTTAATATGGCCATAATGTAAATAACAGAAATTAATATAAAGTTGGTTTATTTGACTAAGGTTAAAGTAGATGTGTTGGTATTTCTGATAACTATTAATGGACTTTTACTGACCAGGATCATACAAGTTTAATAAAATAAGTATAACAGAAAAAAAAGTTACAAGAATAAGTTAAGCAACATAAAATGAATATTAGTTTTGGATATATTGCTAGGGGATTGTAAATAAATGAAATAAACTTCATAAGAGGGAAAAATAGAACACATGCAAACTACTTCCTTGTGTGCCCATATATATCAATAAGCACTGATGCACAAACAGGTGCACACAGATGTGACAAACAATCCCATAATCCCTATTTTTGGAGTAGAGTCTGGGCAACTGGATAGAATTGAGCATTTACTGGCCAGATGTCCTTTCTGATTCCTACTTGGAGTTTACTCTCAGTCATAGGAGAGCAACATCTGCCGCTACCTAGTATAGAACTCTTAACTTTCCAAGTGAGAGTGTCTTCACCGCTATGCCGCCATGCTGTTTCCTATAAATAAGGCTATCTATTTAATAATATTATTTTTTAAAAACACTAATATTTAACTGTTACCATCTGGAAATGATCCAGAAAAATATAACATTATTTTGATAAACTTTTGGCAGTAACCAATTAGGCTTACTGTAAATAAAGTTACCAGCCAGAGAATCATAGGGACACACATACATAAGAAGTACATTCATCGATCCTTAGAAGTTTTTAAAAAAATACTGGCACCCAGTCTTGGAATACATAAGAATTTCATTAGCATAATATTCAAATATCAAATATCTCTATTTTTCAATTATTTCAAGGGATTTATTCTAACACATTATGCAGCTAACTTTATTTTCTTCATAGCTAAGAGCTACTTCTCAGCTTATCTACAATTTCTGGTAATTCCAAAGATTAGTAATACAGTGGTCATAGTCATTAGCCCATTTAGTTTAAATGACAGCATCATTAAGCTAAGGATTAATATGTTTTTTATTTTTTTTTAAAAAAGATGTAACATCTTAGTAAGTCAGATTTTTTGCCTTGAGTAGAAAAAGTTTACTCAAAAAATGCAGGGTCCAAGAGAACTCCATTTAATTTTCCTCATGTTATGAAATACTTCTAATGAATCTTTTGGGACAGATGATCTTTCCTTTACTGTGACATATTATTTGATTTACAGTGGCTTTTGACAAAAGATTTCAACTAATTTGAGCTGCATTAAATGTAAAGCAGGTACATTTATAAAAAAACAACAACAAATATTTCTCCCATTAAGCAGTGATTTGAACAAGCTCTTCTCTCCTTACAACTAGGAATCCACTATTTTGTTTGCTGATTTACTATATCTCTTTGTTTTTATTTTTGACTGAAGAAAAAAAAGAGCCATTCCTTCTTCTTCCCCACTCACAAAAGAAAAAATAATAATTGAACTCAGACTATAGCTGCGTTTGGACTCTGACATATAAAAAAGATCTTCTCACCTCCATCACTCTTCTGTAGCTACTTTAAACTAAATTAACAGTATAAAGTGCCTTTGGAAAAAATAAACACCTGATCCATGAATATTGTTGATTGGTGATCGGAAAAGAAGTATTCTGAGATGTGTAATTCTCATGGAGGAGAATGGACTTCCTTGGAACATGGGCTTAAAACTGCAGTGCTTAGCAGGACCCTAAATCTCTACTTATAGGATTTACTGCCTCTATTCTCTTCCTTTACTGCAAATACAATCTGGCAGTAACGGTCTAACACAGGAACACCATCACCGCCTGGTTGATAGCTCACATAAAGGCAATGTCAGCCGAAAACTATGAGTTTATAAAAGGGGAACAAACCTTCGACAGTGACAAGAACATGGAACCCATTAACAATTTAAACACTCAACATTTTTTATCTCTCTCCCTTCTCCCATCTTAAACCTATTACAGGCCTGATCGAAGGTCTGGCCTGCTGAGTTTTCTACTGTGCAAGAAAACCTTGGTGTAGATTTTCCAGTCAGTAGCAAAGGTGATAGGTTAGGGATGATCCTCTCCAATAAAATATTCATTTCCCTACATCAAGTTATTTAGACCACTTGAAGATAATCTGCCTACATTTTACAAACCCAAAAGATTGTTTATACATACCAAAATGAAATAATGACAAACTTAATTTTATGGATGGATGGATGGATGGAAGTGTATATGTTTTCTTAAGTTTTCGCGGGTACTTACATGTATGGAATTCGGCTTTGCTCGGGTATTTTCCCACGTCATAGTAGTTGTGCTTTTAAAGTTGTAGCGACATTTCAGCAGAATCTCATCTGCCATCATCAGGCTTCTGTATTGTGTTCTGTATTGTGAGTCAGACTTTTACAGTTGTTTCAGTTTTAAATTTGGGGCTAGCCTACTCTGTGCCAGAATGGTTTTTTCTTCATCCTGATTGGTTGGGAGTCTTGGTCTGTGTTTATTGGTCTTGGAGTTTGCTGTGTTCTGCTTGATTGGTGTTTCTAATATCTTCTGTTTGTTTTGTGGCTTTTTTTGTGTCTTGATTGGCTGGCAACATTGTGTTCCTGTATTGGAGGCTTTTAGTGCAGCTTGGCTCCGAGTAAATGGAAGGCTATCATTTGTTAGGAAGCTAGGTTTCATCTGGGTGCCTGGTTGGGGTGTGTTTGAGGTGGAGGTATCAGGGGGGAACTGTTTGTGCCCATGTGTTTGCCTGGGTAGTGGTGTGGAGATTTTTTTGTTTGTGAGTGAAGGCTTCCAAATAATTGACAGTCTGGTGGAATCATCTCTTCTATTCATGCTTTCTGGTCTTTGTTCAATCTCTATGGCTTCTCTGATAATTCTGTGGCTGGGGTTTTCTATAGTGGCTGGTTGGCTGCGCTGCTGCCTCTTGATTGGTTGATGGAGTTGATGTTGGTATAATGGGCTGTGAGTTTTGTGAGTTTTATTGTGGAGATATCCTGGATCTTGTGCTGTAATCTCCTGGGTCATTTGTTTTGTAGTGATCTTTTTTTCCATTAGCCTCTCGTGTTTTAACAGCTTGGGTAATGGGTTGTGTGATGGGCTTGCGAGTTCTTTTGTTGTGGTATCCTGGGTCCTGCATTGTAATCTCCTGGGTCGTTTGTGTTTTTATCTTCATTAGCATCCTGTGTAGTAACGGCTTGGGTAATGGGTTGTGTGATGACCTTGTGAGACTTATTGCTGTGGTATCCTTGGTCTTGTGCTGTGATATCCTGGGTCATTTGCTGTGTTGCAACTTCTTGAGTTCTTGTGGTATAAGTTCCTGAGTTTTCTGATGTGATATCCTGACTGGGTGGCTGTGATGTAGCATTCTGGGTTTTAGTCTGACTTCGAGTTTGGGGTCTGGGTCTGTGTTCTTGCCGTGTGTCAGCTTGTTTGGTTTTGGGGTTGGGGGGTGCGACAGCTGGTGAGGCAGCCGTGGTCTGTTTTCTGGGTGTTGGTTGTCCTTCTTTTATAGGATGGGCATGGGCTTGGGTCTGATGAGGGGGATCAGCGGTGGTATCCCATGTTGTTTCAGTTCTGGTGTTGGTTTTCATGGCTGGGACTCGTTTGTTGGTGAGGGCTAGCTTCCAGATGTCTGGTAGGCGGGAGGTATTGTCTTGTCTATTCATGTTATGGGGGTATAGATGAGACTTTCATAATTTGGCCACACGGGAAAGAAAAACTTCCTCACACATCTTAACAACCTACAACCTACAACCTACAGCCCAAAATACAATTCACCATGGAAACAGAAACCAACAACCAACTTCCCTTCCTGGATGTCCTAATTTACAAAAAACGCAATGGCTCCCTAGGACACACCATCTACCAGAAAAAAAACCACACCAACGGCTACCTAAATGCACAATCCGATCACCACCCTGCACAGATCAACTCCATAGCCAAGACCCTCATCTCCAGAACCAAACGCCTAGCTGACAAAGACTACCTGAGAACAGAACTACACACCCTCACTAATGTATTAATTTCCAATGGATTCCAAAGAAACACTATCACCAATCTAATCCAAAAAGAGATACCCACAAAAAATCAAGACACAGAACAAGACAACGGTATCGCACTCTTCCCCTACATCAAAGGCACCACAGACAAAATCAGAAAAATTCTCCACAAACACAATATCAGGACAGCCTTTGGCACTGACCAAAAAATAGCCAACATCCTAAGAAACCCCAAAGACAAGATCCAGCTAGAAAACCAAGGAGTTTATGAAATACCATGCAACAATTGCCCAGCCAAATACCTTGGACAAACCAACAGGAGAATAAATGCATGCATCACAGAACACAAAAACGCAGTCAGAAGAGAAGAAAATACTTCCTCCCTCTTCCAGCACCTTAAAGCCACAGGACTTGAAATTAATTTAGAAGGAACCAAATTAATATCCAACATTGAACACTCCAGCAAGAGAATAATCAGGGAAGCCATCAAGATAGAGAAACACCCCCATAACATGAATAGACGGGACAATACCTCCCGCCTACCAGACATCTGGAAGCTAGCCCTCACCAACAAATGAATCCCAGCCATGAAAACCAACACTAGACCCGAAACAACAAGCTGACACACGCCAAGAACACAGATCCAGACCCCAAACTCGAAGCCAGAATAAAACCCAGAATGCTACATCACAGCCACCCACTCAGGATATCATATCAGAAAACTCAGGAAATTACACCACAAGAACTCAAGAATTTGCAACACAGCAAATGACCCAGGATATCACAGCACAAGACCAAGGATACCACAGCAATAAGTCTCACAAGGTCATCACACAACCCATTACCCAAGCCGTTACTACAAAGGAGGCTAATGGAAAAGAGAACAAAACACAAACCACCCAGAAGATTACAACGCAGGACCCAGGATACAAAAGGATACAACAAAAGAACTCGCAAGCCCATCACACAACCCATTACCCAAGCCGTTGAAACATGAGAGGCTAATGGAAAAAAGATCACTACAAAACAAACGACCCAGGAGATTACAGCACAAGATCCAGGATATCTCCACAACAAAACTCACAAGGCCATTACACAGCCCATTATACCAACATCAACTCCATCAACCAATCAAGAGGCAGCAGCTCAGCTAACCAGCCCTGTACACCAGCCCCCACCACCAGTATTTATAGAGAGACAGCAGCTCTGATCACACGCTGCTTGCACTGGCACGAAGCTGAAAGCACCAGTCTGAGGATGGCGAGTGGGACCTCGCTGAAACGTTGTCAAGATACTCTTAATCTTACTCAGGAAAAGACCCGAACACACCTAGACCTACATACATACATACATACATACACACATATATATAGTATCCAGCTTTGTTCGGGTATTTTCCTACGTCATTATAGTTGTGCTTTTAAAGTTGTAGCAACGTTTTGGCAGAATCTCATCTGCCATCATCAGGCTTCTGTATTGTGTTCGTCTGTGAGTCAGACTTTTACAGTGGTTTCAGATTTAAATTTGGGGCTAGCCTACTGCTGTGCCAGAATGGTTTTTTCTTCATCCTGATTGGTTGGGAGTCTTGGTCTGTGTTTGTTGGTCTTGGAGTTTGCTGTGTTCTGCTTGATTGGTGTTTCTAATATCTTCTGTCTGTTTTGTGGCTTTTTTTGTGTCTTGATTGGCTGGCAACATTGTGTTCCTGTATTGGAGGCTTTTAATGCAGCTTGGCTCCGAGTGAATGGAATGCTATCATTTGTTAGGAAGCTAGGTTTCATCTGGGTGCCTGGTTGGGGTGTGTTTGAGGTGGAGGTATCGGGGGGATCTGTTTGTGCCCACGTGTTTGCCTGGCTAGTGGTGTGGAGATTCTTTTGTTTGTGAGCGCAGGCTTCCATAAAGTCCATCTGCATCATCAGGTTTCTGTATTGACAATACAGAAGCCTGATGATGGCAGATGAGATTCTGCTGAAACGTTGCTACAACTTTAAAAGCACAACTACAATGACGTGGGAAAATACCCAAACAAAGCTGAATACCATACATGTAAGTACCCACGAAAACTTAAGAAAACATATATATATTTGGCAAAACAAGTTCGTTTCCCTTCTTGGAGTAAAATGCAAGTGCTGTCTTAGCTACCTCCCAGCTGATATACCTAGTAGAAATAATTCAACCTTGTTTGGGTATCCAGAGTTACTTTGGAGCTGGATAATCTAAAAATAAATAAGCAAACAAACAGACAAAAACACCTCCTCTATTTTATTGGAAGTCATACATCTTTCATATTGTCCTTATCTTCTATAATAATGAATGGTTTATTTATACTTTGGAATAATCTGTAAGTATATTCTCTTCTTCGATTTAGCAGGCTGAAGAACTATACAGTATTTTTTCAAAAGAGATAGATCCACCTCGACTTCGTGGAACTTGCCACACTCAATAGCCAAATAGCAGCCCCTCAAGCAATCTACAGGTAATCCATTAGAAATGGCTATGAATCAACAAAGTAACTGTGAAGTTCTCGTTATCTAAATAAACCTCTGGACAAAGACTTAATTCTCTTATAACCTTTGCAGGTTGGTTTTAATGAAAGCTTAGCATTAGTATATTCAAAAGGCAAGCCACAGTTCTTAATTGTATTATAAGAACCCTGTCGTATTCAATATTTTCAACTAGATCTGACTGTTCACAGAACACAGAAAGAAGGAGGTTTAATATTCTGAGAAGTTTATTTTAGAATTTTGATTGTGCCTTTAAATATTTAATCATCATCACCATAATCATTCCTCCATCAATCTGAACTAATTACAAACCTCTAGTACAGGGTCCCATAGTATCCCAGATTTTTTTTCCCAATTTGTGGACTTTACTAGAACCAAATTCTCAAGTCTATCAATGAAAACTCCTTGGCTGTTTCCTCAAGTAATTGGTGGGTGGTTTTTTTGAAAGTTTTTTTTGGATTTTCACAAAAACAAAATACAAATAAAACGTCTTTTTTGAAAATAGCATGGTCACAGGTTATCACCTCTTCATACAGACACCAACTCAATTTCATGCTCATTTTTATATCCTATTCCATACCTTATTACCGTTTTATATTTTCTACATAGTTTTTCCCCTCCTTTATTTTTCTCAACTTTATTTTAATTATCTCGTCTCAATCAAATCATTATATTTATACTTTTGTCTGTCCTGTTTCAATTTCATATTATCTTTTCTTATTAAACAATTTTTTTCCTGTAGTTACCAATTGGAGTATGACACCTTTATATCTTTTAATTTTATCCATTCAAACTCTTATTTAAGCTTCAATGTATACCTTTAAGATTATAGCATTCAATATAATACATAACTTCCAATCTAATTCTGCTTGGTACATTCTTAAAATACACACTATATTCTTAAAAAGAAAAAATTATATATATATATGTAAATAAAGCACACATTCCATTCCAATTCAATTCTATCATTAATATTCATTAAAATCTTAACATCTTTAACATTTCTTTTCAATTAAATATCATACTTCCTTGGGAACACTTATAAACTTTCCATAGTTAATTCTTTTTTTTCCATATTTCTCACTTATATTTTTATAAATCATTACTAATAATTAAAAATGTTCCCATTTAATTCTCTCAATCATTTAAATTCATTTATTTATTACCAAACATTCAACTACATTACAGTAAATATTTTATCCATCATTTTAATTATATTTTCTAAAATTATTTCTGTTTGTAATATAACAATGCTATCTTATGTACTTTTGCAGAATCCCTTTTGCAATTAAATTTTCACCCATTATCTCTAAACAAGCTTATGGTTACAATCCTTATATCTTGTCCCTGTTTCTCCATTTCTTGTTTCTGTCTTTTACAACTTCTTTTCCTTGCCTTCTTCCCCCTCTTCTTCTCCCTTCCCCTTTTACCCCCTCGTCTCTCTACTTCTAACTCTCTCATCTATAATCCCCTCTTCTGTTGCTTTCTAATATTATACTTATCTTTCAAATTCTTCTTCTTTTTGGTTGTTTTTTCTAGTCTTAAACCTTTCACTCTCTTTCCCCCTTTTCTTTTTCCCCCCACTTAAAATTATTTGATCATTAAAGATGGCTTCTTCTTTGTCCCAATCTTCCTGTTCTGCAAGCGTTTCTTGTTGTTTCTCATAATTCCAGATCTCCATTTCTAAGAATTGAAATACGAAGCCAAAAGTACCTCTCCCTTCTTGTGCATCTGCTTTCCATTTTTTAAGTTCCATTTTCAGTTCTTCTAAGAGTGATACCATTTTAAAGACTTTTAAACAACCACCCGGTTAATTTTAGTTATCCAGATGCAAAAACCAAAAATCACCAAGTAATCCAAATAATCCAAGGCTGTTTCTTTCTGCTTCTTTTTTCCACTTTCTCTTCCTAGGGTTCTAATATTTTGTTACCAAGTTTCAATTAAGATGTATCTTTGAGGAATCTTGTTGAAATTTCACTGTAAGTTCCTTTTAGTTATAGTTCCATTCCTTAGTTCCAGGCAGTCTCCTCCATTTTTCCAGATCCTGCCCTTTTATTCTTTTTTTTCTCCTTTCCTGCTTTTAAAAACTTTTAAATATCCAGAAATCTTTATTATCCCTTTGACTTTTATTTTCAGCTTAGATGCCTATTAATGTCAAAGTGGATTTTTTTCAATTTCTTGCTTAAGTCTCTTAGCTGTCAGTATAAGGAAGGGAAGAAAAAAAACCCTAATCCTTTCCCTTCTCTCTCTCCTTCGCAGCTTCAAAATCTTCTTTGGGAACAATGTTATTAAATTTAAATTCCAGGGTACCTTATTTGTTGCTTTTGCTGTTTGACCCGAACACAAAATTTTCTCTTCTTATCTTCCTCCTGCACATTCTTTTCCGGTCGACTTCTTCTTTGTGGTGGCCATTTCTGAGCACCGCTACAACCGCCTTTGGGAAAGGGAATAATGGCCAGCTGAGGAGGAAAGATGCGGCTCTCCTCAACCCTGCAGGCAGTCTCCCCCTTCTTCACCAGATCTATGGGGTGGCTTAGCCCCGAAACCAGCTGGCTCGGGGCACTCCAGCGGCGAGCATGGATCGAAGCTTTGCAGAGATGAGGTTTCAGTCTGTCGCTGAAGAAGCTCAAAGCGGAAGCCCTCAAGTAATTGTTGTTAATCATCTATCTATCTATCTATCTATCTATCTATCTATCTATCTATCTATCTATCTAGGTTGCTATCTAATTCCTAATTGCTAGCTATCTATGAATGAATCAGTTACAGTGCATCATTTCCACATCCACAACCTGAAATGCTACAAAGGGAGCTTATGTATCAACTATTTAAACTGATTTTCCAAACTATATCTGCTATCATATATAGACTGTGATTATCTGATTATCTTATCTGTTAGTTTATCTTACTTAATTTCAGATAGTATTTTGATCATAGCAACAAGGTAATACTCAAAACAGATTATGTACAAAGTTAAGTTTGATTTGTGAATGTTTTTGATAATTTCTGGGAGATACTTTTATCTTCATTTTTTCTAATTGGAAATAGAATAGAATAAATGAAAATAGGCAATACATTTTATCTAATTAAGGGAAATAAATACTTTTAAGCCTGACATGTGAAATATGTACTCCTCAGCAAAATATATACAATGGAGATATTCATATGAACAATTCAAATGTCAAAGTTTATCTTGAAAAACAGGTTTTTGGAAGATGTTCTTGTCTCATATAATTTAGAGAATTTCTTGAGCTGCCACATGGGCATTTCTATTCTATTTAATTTAAAGAATTAAACTGCATGAACAACATGCCTGAAGTTGTGCTTGAAATACAAATCGTGCTGTTTCCTTCCAAAGGAATTGTGAGGTCTAGCTCTTTCATGAGCCAAAGTAAGACACATAGTTGAGAAGAAGAGTGAATAATATTCTAAATATGATATAATACCTACTGGTGTTATCAGAGGTGGTATTCAGCAGGTTCTGACCAGTTCTGGAGAACCGGTAGTGGAAATTTTGAGTAGTTCGGAGAACTGGCAAATATCACTTCTGACTGGAGATTTTACAGTATCTGGTAGTAAAACAAATTGAATCCTACCACTGGCTGTTATGCTCCTGATATGGTATTCTCTTCCTCTTTTGCTGCCACCTATTAACCATGTAGTGCTACAGCTTTTACTTCAAATATAGCTTAATATTAAACATTTATTCTTTAAGAGAGACAATTCTGTAGGACTTCTGAAGTCTAAGGGATCCTTTAGAGGAAAAAATGTGGAGAAATTTTCTTCTGCAGCCGTATTCCTTGTGTTAATGTAAACCAAACATGCAGCTGTGGGTGAAGGTCATTTCACAAGGAAGAACAGAGTTTCTCTCTTTTCTTTCTTACTTAAAATAGCACAAAATTCAAAGATGATTTATTTAAATTTATTGGACAGACAAAAATGTAACAAAATCATAAAAGAAATGAGTAAAGTTCTCAACAAAAGCAAATTTCTGATTCAGAAAACAAAAAGAACTCGACAAATTAGTATGCTCCACCTTCACAGGTCCTAATAGGTATTCAAGGCATTTTTGCAGTCAATAGAAATTAAGTCAAGTTCAGAGAAAATGAAAGAAAAAGGTAAAAAGGACTTTTTAGGAAAAAGAGAAAATAAAAGCATTCATTTTTTAAAAAAAAGTATACATGCTTAAGAGAACAAATGCTCCATGCTAAAACTATTTCTACCCATGCCCAAATTTAGAAAGTTTGTAGTTTTGTAATCATTGCTACTTCTAGATGCTGAGGACATGTTGAGAATACTAAAAATCTTTCATCATTCATTCCTTTCCCTGAAGCGAACAAGAGAATACAAAAATCTAATTAGTTCCTCCCAAAAAAGTTCTGGTCACCTGGAATAATAAATGATCTGTCATCCTTGCTCCACCCAAAAGAAAATCTAAAAAAAAAAGTTAGAAACCTTCCCTAATATTGTTCCACATTTTAGTGAAATAGGATGTGCATACTGTCTGGCATACTGTTAAAAAAATCTGAATGATTGATGTGAAGGTATATGCCATCATCAATCAGACATATGTAACAGTGTGAGCTGATATGATAAAGTAATAGAATTCCCATATCTTTTGCAACCAGATCTTTAGTAACTGCAGCGATACTTGTTGGCTATGCCGGAAGAGAGTGAAGATGTGTTCTGAACAGGAGACACCAAGACCAGGATAATGAAGGTTTAAAAATGGAAGAGGAAAAACTGAATCCAAGAGCTAAGAGTTGGGATGAGGCAATAGTTCGTGGCAATGAGAAAACTGACACTTCAGAAGCTTTGCAGAACTACAGTGTTACAACACAAAAAAAATCCACCTGCTTTTATATAATTTCAGGAAAACATCCAGGAAAACCTGATTCAGTTCAGCTAATATCATGAAAGCCCATAGATATAGCATTGAATTTGAAATGGCATAAATCCTTGCATGAAAGTGTCCAAATTTTAAACAATATGCAGAATTGCAAATATAAAAATGGCAGTAAATGGCATTTGCTGTTTGGAATCATCTTACCTACAATGCCTCATTTTAAAGAGGAACAACTTTCTTAATTCATGGCACTAAAGGGTGAAATAGCTCAGGAAATCTATAGAAAGAAAAGGAGAAGAAAGAAGAGGTCCACCTCCTTTTAGGCAACCATATTTCTGGCTCCTCAATAGTAGAGCTCATGGAACTAAAAAAAATCCTCTTTTCTGTTTCTGTAAATAATGCTTTTCCTAGCTTTAAATTCAGCAGTGGCTTATTATTAATATTATTAAGTACCAAAGAGTCTTGGAAAAAAGAATTGTTGAAAAATCCCATCAAGTTCTTGCACCTGTTATCATTTTCTGACCCCTTTTAGTTGCCATGGCAAGAATGTGTTCTATGACAGATACTGGAGAGATAAGAACACATACAACATTACTAATCAGATATAGGTAAATTTTGAATCTGGAATTATTCTCATAAAAATAACAGTACTGGGTGAACCAATACTGGGTGAAAGTTTCTGGACTAAGAATAACTAGGATGTATTGGATTTGCTTTCTAGGCATTTGATTTATTAATCTAAATTTGAGATATAGTCCTCCTGAACTCCTTTTGTTCTATTAACATTTCATACTACATTTTCCTTGGCTGGTAGAATATAGTAGGACCAGGATTGGAGCCCAAAGCTGGATGTGAACCTATTGTATTTCTCCCACACTCAGATGAGGCACTCCTGAAACCTTCTGAAGCAATTTGGATTTGATCTGTGGAGAAATGTTAAGAAAATCACAGCCCCACTTCAACCTACTGCAGATCCTATGGTAACAAATATTCTCTTATAACTGCCTTGCTTGATGGTGGTTCAACTGCTGAAAAGAAGGCAGAAACTCAAACTGATAAACCTTTTGCCAATTTCAACAATCTCTCTTCTATCTGATGATTTGGAAAATGACCAAACTTTCATTTCCCCTTCAGGATTTGGAGTTTGGGAGGAAGAGTGAGATATGAACATAATCAAAACAGTGTCTTTAAGATTTTAAAAGTGCTGATTTAAAAAAATTTAGCTTGGGAAGAATTCCATGGATGAAAATCTTAAAGGAGAAAACAATCCAAGAAGCTTGGGACAGATGCAACATATGCAAAAGCTTGGGACTCTGAAAATATAATCATAAAAGCTCAGTCTAGCTCAATACCACAGAAAAAAATGTGATTATAATGATTATAAAAGAATGTGAGGTGAATGAAGAATATACAGATAAAGGAAGAATTGGGAAAATATATAGAATATTAACTGAATTAGAAAATCAGGCAAAAGATTTAAAATTAATTTGGGAATCAGATTTAGAAGAAATAAATGATAATGATTGGAAAAATATTTGGAATAGAAGAATATATAAGAATATGTCAGTTAGAGTTAAGGCAAAAGGATATAAAGTGATATGGAGGTGGTACCTAGCACCACGTAAATTAAATCAAATGTTAAATATACAAATATTTGTTGGAGGCGCAAGAAAGATTGGAACATATAAATCTAAGTGGTGGGATTGTGATAGTGCACAAAAATATGGGATATGGTGTTCAGAGAAATTGGAGCACTTTTGAATGTAAATTTAGATATGTCACTGAGGATTGCATTAATGTTGCTGGTGGAAAACAGGATATAATGTGATGGTTAAATATTGGGGATGAAATTGGGATATTCAAAGATATGAGTGGTATAATGCAATCTGGAGTATGCAACAAATGATAAATTAACAACAGAAATCAAATTTTTATAAAAGGACAATTAACGTAACAAAATATGGAGGATTTTGTAAAAACAGTGTTGGTGGAAGGCAAAGGGAATAAACCTACTCAAGAATATATATTGCTTTGGAGGTGATAAGGGCACAATTGGAATATATTGTATATCTTTTAGTTGTTATAGAAGAAGAAATATAAATAATAAAAATGGTCTCCGTGGATGTGTGCATTGTAATATTTGTATTTTTTTCTTTTTCTGTATCTAGATTTATATGTATTATGTTTGTATTATTTGTATTCAAAATAAAAAAATATTTTTCTAATTTTAAAAAAAAATATCACTGAAAAAGAAAAGCAAAAAGCTCAAGAAGAAACCAGCATGGTTGCACAAAAAACTCTTCGATAAATTGAAAGATAAAAAGGATAAGTACAAAAAATGGAAAGAGGGACACATAACTAAGACAAAATACTAGCATACAGCCTGAATCTGCAAAGATGAAATCAGGAAAACTAAGCCTCAGATTGAAGTAACATGTGCAATAAATGTCAAAAACAATTTTAAAAAATTTCTTTCAACATATAAAAAACAAGAAAAAGTCAAGGAAATAAGCAGTTCATTAAAGAGAGAAGATGGCAAGGAAGTAACAGGCAGAAGGCACAACTACTTAATTCATTCTTTGCATCAGTCTTCACACACACACAAATATAGCTGAACCTACCAAAAACATAACAGTAAAAACAGACTAGAGATACAAATTAAAATAAGCAAGAAAATGGTAGGAGAACACCTGTCTGTTCTAGACAAGTTCAGATAACTGGGACCTCATATGTCATCAAAAAAACACAACAAAGAATGTTCTTTCTTCACCAACTCAGAAAGCTCAAACTGCCCAAGGAGCTGCTGATACAGTTCTACAGAGGAATTATTGAGTCTGTCATCTGCACCTCTATAACTGTCTGGTTTGGCACTGAAACCAATCAAGATAAACACAGACTTCAACCGTTAATTAGAACTGCAGAAGAAAACAATTGCTACCAATCTGCCTTCTGTTGAAGACCTGTATATTGAATGAGCCACAAAGAGGGCTGTGAAAATATTTACAGATCCCTTGCATCCTGGACATAAACAGTTTCAACTTCTACCCTCAAAACGATGTTATTGAGCACTGCACATCAGAACAACTAGACACAAGGACAGGTTTTCTCCACTATGCCAAGCAACTAATTCCCACAACACTATTAAACTATCTAAAACAGCAGAATCACCACCATTTTCTCTATTCCCTTTCTCCTTATCTTATGATTATAACTTTGTTGCTTATTATATTGTTGTATATACATTGAGAACTTACACATTGGAAACAAATTCCTTGTGTGTCCTATCACACTTGGCCAATAAAGAATTCTCTTGCGTTCTCTTGCATTGCATTGCATTGTATTCTGCTCTACTCTACTCTACTCTACTCTACTCTACTCTACTCTATTCTATTCTGATGGATCATATCTCAGAATTCTGAAGAAACTGGCAGAAATTATATCAGAACTATTGGACCATATCTTTCAAAGATTCTGGAATACTAAAGAAAAAAAACAGATCCAGAAAACTGCAGACAAATCAGCCTGACATCAGTACCTGGGAAGTTCATGGGAAAGATGATAAAAACAGATTTGCAAACACTAGAGGAAAATAAAGTTATAACCAAAAGTCAGACAGGTTTGTCAAAAACAGAACAAACCAACATTATTTCATTCTTTACAAATAAATGCTGCAGACATAGTATATTTGGATTTCAAAAGGCATCTGAAAAAGTAGACCACTACCTACTTCTTGATAAGCTAGAAAAATGTGGGATAGACAGCATCAACACAAGGTGAATTTGTAACTGGATGACAAACTGCACTCAACAGTAGTCCATAATGGAATACATCTACATGTAGGGAAGTGAGCAGTGGGTATCCCAGTGTACCGTTTTAGGCCCAATACTCTTTAATATCTTAATAAACAATTTAGATGAGGAAATAGAAGGGGAACTCATCAAATTTGATGACACTAAGTTGGCAGGAATGGCCAACAATCCAGAAGATAAGCTCAAGATCCAGATGGATCTTGACAGACTTGAAAAACCAGTCCTCTCTAACAAAATGAAATTCAATGTAGAGAAATTAAGGTTTTACACCTAGTTAAGAAAAACCAAATGTACAGGTACAGATTAGGTAAAACATGGCTCAATCACAGTAACTGTGAGAGGGATCTTGGAGTCCTAGTGCATAATCATATAAATATGAACTAGCAGTATAAAGCAGCAGCCAAAACCGCCAACACAATTCTAGGTTGCATTAACAACAATATAAAATCAAGAACACATGATGTATAAATACCACTTTATACAGCCCTAATAAGACCACATTTAGAATACTGCATCCAGTTTTGGTCACCATATTATAAAAATGTGTAGAGACTCTGGAAACACTGCAAAAAAGAACAACAAAGATGATTAGGGGTGTTATGTCCCTGGAACTCTAAGGAGTTCCCACTCAGGTCCGTTCGCGCTGCGGGGGCGGCTGCCCCCTCGCTCATTGGTTGGTTCCCCCCAGCAGCCAGCTATAAAAGCAGGCTGCGGGGTCCAACCAGTGGCTGATCGCTGCGAGCCAGTTCCAGGCTTGGCTAGCACGTTCAGTCCTTTATTACCTTAATAAAGTATTTGTTGCACCCATGCCCTGGTTCAGCCTCTCATTACCCAAACTTAACACTGGCGACGAGGATGGGATGGCTACCAGAGGCACATTGCAACTGCTGAATCACTAGCCGCTGATCCGCAGCCAGAGAGAGCGATCAGCAGGCAATAAGAGCAAAACGCTGATCCATAGCCAGAGAGAACGATCAGCAAACAACGAAAGCGAACGCTGATCCGCAGCCAGAGAGAGAGGTCAGCAAGCAGCGAGAGTGAGAAGCGTCTGTAGCCGCTTGTTAGCCAAGCTACAGGGAAAGTGAAGCGCTGCGAGCCGCAGCCGCTCGTTTCTTTAGGCGCGAAATTCAAACGGCTGTCATTTGAATTTCTGCCCTAAAAGTACAGCGCGGTGCGGTAATTCAAAGTCACTGACGCCCACGCAGGCGCGAATTTCAAAACGCTGCCAACGGCCGTACAGCCTAACCTCGTGTTAGCCCAGAGAGGAGAGAGAGAGTTGTGAAAAGCCTCTCCAGAGCTGAAGTCACTTGCCTACCACAGGCACAAGAAACCTTCCTACTGCTGCCCAGAGAGATCTTTTTCCAACAGATTATACAACCTGAATTCCTCACTATGAATTCCAACCCAGTCTTCCCAGCGTTCAAGCCGGATGAGGAGAAGTGGGAATCATACAAGAACCGCTTTAACCATTACATCGACGCAATGGGGCTGGCTGATGCAGGGGAGCACCGGAAAAAATCATATTTCCTGATCTACTGTGGAGCCATCATCTTTGACACTGCCACAGCACTCGTGGCTCCACGTCAGTTAAAAAACGTTCCATGGTCAGAACTGTTAGAAATCCTTACTAACCACTATTCTCCCAGACCCTCACAGATTGCCAGGCGATTCACCTTCCGTATGAGGAAGCAATCAGACAAAGAGACCATCAACCAGTACATGGCCGCCCTCAGGACTGCAGCACTCCATTGTGGGTTTGGAACCTACTTGGAGGACATGCTCCTCGATCAGCTAGTCTGCGGAGTCAAGGATCTTCACCTCCAAAGGCGCCTACTCGCTAAGAAGGACCTCAACCTCGCACAAGCCGTCGAGGAGGCCCTGGCAGCAGAGCTGGCAGCACACTCAGCCACCGAAATCCAAGGTCCTACTTCCAAGCTAACTGCAGTTCCAGTCCACTCCGAAGAGGTGGTCATAGAAGAGGACCCCAGTGATGCAACCGACATCCACCGCCTCGCCAACGCCAGACAACCACAGGTAGGAACCAAGCAAGAAAGCATCAGTCCACCCAAGCACATCACCCTGTGCCTATCCTGTGGTGGATCTCACCCGAGGGCCACCTGCAAATTCAAAGGAGCCACCTGCAACATCTGCCACAAAAAGGGGCACATCGCTAGAGTCTGTCAAGCCTCTCACAACTCGGCACAAAGGCACCCTCCTTCTCACATTCTGGACCTCAGAGGCAAGTATTGAACTGTCGCACTCACCACCATGCCAAGCACACTTGCCATACCATTAGTAAAATCTCTCTCTCCATTTTGTTAGAAGGTAAACCTTGTCGCATGGAGGTTGACACAGGGTCAGCGCTCTCAATTATCTCGTGGAGCACCCTCAAGAGGCTACAGCCCAGTCTATCAAGAAGCCGGCTCCAGAAGTGCCAGTTTAGCCTGAAGGACTACCAGGGGAAGGACATTCCTGTAATCGGCAGAGGCAAGTTCCTTGTCAATTTTAAAACTTTCAAAGGCCACCTACCTCTAGTGGTAGTTAACGGCAACCTCCCCACACTCTTGGGGCTTGATTGGTTTCCCCATCTCGGCCTTGGGCTAACAGGAGTCCATGATGTCTCAACCTCTGACACTGACTCCTTATTCGCTGACTACTCCGATGTATTCAGCGATGAGCTGGGGTGTTATAACGGTACCCCTATCTCATTCTCAGTCGACCCCCAAGCAGTCCCAATCAGGCTAAAACCGCATAGAGTCCCATTCGCTATTCGGCCCAAATTAGATGCGGAATTGGATAAATTATTAAAACAAGGGGTCATTGAGCCAACAGATTTCGCCAAATGGGAGACGCCCATTGTCACACCCCTCAAAAAAGACGGGAGCCTGAGAATTTGCTCAGACTACAAAACCACAATTAATAAGTTTTTACAAGTTAGCGCTTACCCAGTGCCCGTCATTCAGCATTTATTACACACTTTTGAACCTGGCAGCATTTTTGCCAAATTGGACATGTCTCAAGCATATCAACAGTTCCCTGTTGACAACCAAACAGCGGAACTCCAGACCATTGTCACCCACAGGGGTGCTTTCCGGTGCAAGCGTCTCCAATTTGGCATAAGTGTTGCCCCAGGCATTTTTCAATCCCTCATGGAGCGGATTTTGCAGGGCCTCCTGGTGTAGTACCCTACTTCGACGACATCTTAGTCTCGGCCAGGACAGACCCCAACTCTTCCAGAGAGTTCGAGCAGTGTTAGAGAGGTTCAGACAGCATGGCCTCAAATTAAAAAAAAGAAAAATGTGCCATTGCCACTAGACAGGTGGACTTTCTGGGTTATAAAATTGACGCCTCAGGCATTCACCCCTGGAGTCCAAGGTTAAGGCAATTCACGAGGCACCCACTCCAACCTCCAAAGCGGAACTGCAGGCCTTCTTGGGGCTATTGAATTTTTACGCATCCTTCCTGCCCCATAAAGCATCAGTGGCAGAACCCTGCACAGACTTTTGGATAAAAAATCGCCTTGGCACTGGGGACACAATGAAGACTCCGCTTTCGCGCAGTCAAATCACTACTCACGTCAGAGGCGGTCCTTATTCAGTTCGACCCCAACCTTCCATTAGTGCTAGCAGCAGACGCATCCCCTTTTGGAATTGGGGCAGTGTTAAGCCACAGGCTCCCCAATGGCTCCGAGGCTCCCATCGCTTTTTTTCCAGGACGCTCTCTGCGACAGAGCGCAATTATAGCCAAATCGATAAGGAAGCTCTAGCAGCTGTCAGCAGTGAAGAAATTTCACGAATTTCTCTTTGGCCACTTTTCGAGCTGGTCTACGGATCATAAGCCTCTCCTGGGTCTACTAGCTGGGGACAAACAGACCCCTCAAGTCCTGTCTCCTAGAATGACGAGATGGACTCTTTTCCTATTCGTATAGACTCACACACCGTCCAGGTAAAACATTGTCCCACGCAGACGCCTCAGCCGCTGCCCCTGCCGGCTCCAGCTGAAGACCCTGCACCGGTCCATGCTATCTTTGAGGTCACCCATTGGACCTCCCCATCACTGCCCTTGACATTGCGGCCAAATCCAAGACTGACACAACGATCGCCCAGGTACTGGACTGGGTGAGGAGGGGTGGCCAGGCGGTGATGTTGAAACCAAATTTACACCTTACAAGACCCGCCTACAGGAATTATCCAGTTTGCAGGGTTGTTTGTTGTGGGGCACACGAGTGGTCATCCCGACCTCACTGCGTACCCGAATTCTGGAGGTGTTGCACGAGGGGCACCCTGGCATCGTCAGAATGAAGGCATCTTTGACGCAGCTACGTATGGTGGCCGGGCCTCGACGAAGACATCATCAGATGGGTAAGCTCCTGCCATCCCTGCCAGGAATCCCGTCCAGCCCCTCCATTGCCACCCCCACTAAGTGGGAAAGCGCCAGCGCTCCATGGTCCAGAATTCACATCGACCTAGCTGGCCCGTTGCATGGAAAAATGTTCCTGGTGGTCGTGGACTCCTATTCGAAGTGGATTGACGTGGCACAACTATCCACAACCACCACACAAGCGATTACCAAGGTATTGACTCGCCTGTTTGTAACACACGGGCTTCCAGACACTATTGTTTCCGACAATGGCCCCCAGTTCGCATCAGCCGAGTTCAGCCGTTTCGCTGCCAACCTGGGCATCCGCCACATCTTCACGGCCCCCTTCATCCTGCCAGTAGCGGATTGGCTGAAAGAGCCGTTAGGACCACTAAAGAAGCTCTAGCTAGGTTCAGCAAGGAAGACTGGCACCACAAACTCTCCCGTTCTTGATGAGCCAGCACTCAACCCGATGCACAGTCACTAATAAGTCCCCAGCTGAGCTCCTGATGGGCAGACGCCTGCGGACTGTATTGACAGGCTTCACCCACATTACTGCCCTGACTCTCCCCTCGCTTCCACATCGGAGGTTAGGCATTTTGTCTTACAGGAAACCGTGTTTGCGAGGAACTTCGCTGGAGACCCTCTGTGGATCCCGGGCGAGATCGTGGCCATCACCGGACCCAGGTCATATCGGGTCAGACTGGAGGACGGCCAGTCTGGAGAAGGCACCTGGACCAGCTGCGGAGGCGCCACAGCACCCCGTCAGCAGTGACTCAGAATTACAGACCGGGCGAGGCCACAGCATCAACCCCACATCAGCACCAATTCCGGTGACCTGTTTACACCAGCAGCCGATCCAGGAATCCGAACACGGACAGCGACTTCCAGATGGCTGACCAGTCCGAACCAGTCAACGGGAACACGTCCCCAGTGACCAGTCCCTACGAGTCCCGAGCCAACCCGGACCGAGGACGCGTTCGTGACCCCCTACCGATCCAGCCTTCCCTACAGACTCTGAACTGACAGACAACCCACCAGAGTTGCGCCATTCTGGGCGCCAGCAAAACCTCCGGCCTACCTTAAAGACTATGCGTGTTTGCATCTGGGGAAAGGGTGTTATGTCCCTGGAACTCTAAGGAGTTCCCACTCAGGTCCGTTCGCGCTGCGGGGGTGGCTGCCCCCTGGCTCATTGGTTGGTTCCCCCCAGCAGCCAGCTATAAAAGCAGGCTGTGGGGTCCAACCAGTGGCTGATCGCTGCGAGCCAGTTCCAGGCTTGGCTAGCACGTTCAGTCCTTTATTACCTTAATAAAGTATTTGTTGCACCCATGCCCTGGTTCAGCCTCTCATTACCCAAACTTAACAAGGGGGCTGGATGCTAAAACAGATGAACAATGATTACAGGAATTGAGTTTGTTTAGTCTACTGAAAAGAAGGACTAGAAGCTACATGCTAGCAGAGCTTCAATATTTGAGGAACTGCCACAAAGAAGAGACACAACCTATTTCCAACATACATACATACATACATACATACATACATACATTCATACATACATGCCAAGGCCATGGTCATAATAATTTAAACAATAAGAAAAGGAACTCAAGAGGAATTACCTCAGAAGTGGTGGAACATGCATTCTGCTTGAGTGAAATAAGATACTAAATCTGTTCTTTGGAGCTAGCAGCATAGCATTCAAGGATTATCATTCAGTCCCACTCTTTTTTACTCCTTATTTGAGTGGACTTTGCAGACTTCTGCTCTCTTGGGTAAACATTATATAGGCACAGATACAAAACACCGCTACAGTGATCTTCATGTATAGTATTTCCAGGATCATGAAAAGTTAAAAAGGGAGAGGGAAAATGAGAACAGTTGGTCTGAACACAGCAAAAGTGTAAATCCAAAACAAGCTGGGAAAAGGTAGAAGTTTGACAAGATTTTGACAAGCAAATAATTATTTTGTCTAAAATTAAAGCATCGAAATGAAAAATTCAATTTCTGAAACAAAATGCAATGAATTTTTTGTTTGTTTATTATTGTAGACAGAATAGATTGATATAGATTGATATATATTTTTCTTATATGTATCCATATATTCATAACTATGTTTTTACTTATACCTATTATCTTGTAAGCAATTGACAAAAATAAATAAATAAAATAAATAAACAATCAGTTTTTTC